>NC_134837.1:202026934-202326934 GCF_004210375.1 Tachypleus tridentatus
CAATAAACCCACCAATGCTTTATTTATAAAGAACTCACCATCAATAAACCCACCAATACTTTATTTATAAAGAACTCACCATCAATAAACCCACCAATGCTTTATTTATAAAGAACTCACCATCAATAAACCCACAATATTTCAATAAAGAACTTTCATTTTTATAAAGAACTCACCATCAATAAACCCACCAATACTTTATTTATAAAGAACTCACCATCAATAAACCCACCAATGCTTTATTTATAAAGAACTCACCATCAATAAACCCACCAATGCTTTATTTATAAAGAACTCACCATCAATAAACCCACCAATGCTTTATTTATAAAGAACTCACCCACCAATACTTTATTTACATCAATAAAAAGACCCACCAATGCTTTATTTATAAAGAACTCACCATCAATAAACCCACCAATGCTTTATTTATAAAGAACTCACTATCAATAAACCCACCAATGCTTTATTTATAAAGACCACTCACCATCAATAAACCCACCAATAAACCCACTTTATTTATAAAGAACTCACCATCAATAAACCCACCAATACTTTATTTATAAAGAACTCACCATCAATAAACCCACCAATACTTTATTTATAAAGAACTCACCATAAACCCATCAATAAACCCACCAATACTTTATTTATAAAGAACTCACCATCAATAAACCCACCAATGCTTTATTTATAAAGAACTCACCATCAATTATTTATTTAAAGAACTCACCATCAATAAACCCACCAATGCTTTATTTATAAAGAACTCACCATCAATAAACCCACCAATGCTTTATTTATAAAGAACTCACCATCAATAAACCCACCAATACTTTATTTATAAAGAACTCACCATCAATAAACCCAATAAAAAGAACCCACCAAATGCTTTATTTATAAAGAACTCACCATCAATAAACCCACCAATACTTTATTTATAAAGAACTCACCATCAATAAACCCACCAATGCTTTATTTATAAAGAACTCACCATCAATAAACCCACCAATACTTTATTTATAAAGAACTCACCATCAATAAACCAATCAATAAAGAACTCACCATCAATAAACCCACCAATATTTTATTTATAAAGAACTCACCATCAATAAACCCACCAATGCTTTATTTATAAAGAACTCACCATCAATAAACCACCAATGCTTTATTTATAAAGAACTCACCATCAATAAACCCACCAATTTTATTTATAAAGAACTCACCATCAATAAACCCACCAATACTTTATTTATAAAGAACTCACCATCAATAAACCCACAATAATGCTTTATTTATAAAGAACTCACCATCAATAAACCCACCAATGCTTTATTTATAAAGAACTCACCATCAATAAACCCACCAATGCTTTATTTATAAAGAACTCACCATCAATAAACCCACCAATACTTTATTTATAAAGAACTCACCATCAATAAACCCACCAATACTTTATTTATAAAGAACTCACCATCAATAAACCCACCAATACTTTATTTATAAAGAACTCACCATCAATAAACCCACCAATGCTTTATTTATAAAGAACTCACCATCAATAAACCCACCAATGCTTTATTTATAAAGAACTCACCATCAATAAACCCACCAATGCTTTATTTATAAAGAACTCACCATCAATAAACCCACCAATGCTTTATTTATAAAGAACTCACCATCAATAAACCCACCAATGCTTTATTTATAAAGAACTCACCATCAATAAACCCACCAATGCTTTATTTATAAAGAACTCACCATCAATAAACCCACCAATACTTTATTTATAAAGAACTCACCATCAATAAACCCACCAATACTTTATTTATAAAGAACTCACCATCAATAAACCCACCAATACTTTATTTATAAAGAACTCACCATCAATAAACCCACCAATGCTTTATTTATAAAGAACTCACCATCAATAAACCCACCAATGCTTTATTTATAAAGAACTCACCATCAATAAACCCACCAATGCTTTATTTATAAAGAACTCACCATCAATAAACCCACCAATGCTTTATTTATAAAGAACTCACCATCAATAAACCCACCAAAATGCTTTATTTATAAAGAACTCACCATCAATAAACCCACCAATGCTTTATTTATAAAGAACTCACCATCAATAAACCCACCAATGCTTTATTTATAAAGAACTCACCATCAATAAACCCACCAATAATTTATAAAGAACTCACCATCAATAAACCCACCAATACTTTATTTATAAAGAACTCACCATCAATAAACCCACCAATGCTTTATTTATAAAGAACTCACCATCAATAAACCCACCAATGCTTTATTTATAAAGAACTCACCATCAATAAACCCACCAATAATTTATAAAGAACTCACCAATAAACCCACCAATGCTTTATTTATAAAGAACTCACCATCAATAAACCCACCAATGCTTTATTTATAAAGAAGACCATCTCACCAATGCTCATTTATAAACCTCACCAATAAACCTTTTTATTTATAAAGAACTCACCATCAATAAACCCACCAATGCTTTATTTATAAAGAACTCACCATCAATAAACCCACCAATGCTTTATTTATAAAGAACTCACCATCAATAAACCCACCAATACTTTATTTATAAAGAACTCACCATCAATAAACCCACCAATGCTTTATTTATAAAGAACTCACCATCAATAAACCCACCAATGCTTTCATTTATAAAGAACTCACCATATAAAGAACTCACCATCAATAAACCCACCAATGCTTTATTTATAAAGAACTCACCATCAATAAACCCACCAATGCTTTATTTATAAAGAACTCACCATCAATAAACCCAATAAACTTTATTTATAAAGAACTCACCATCAATAAACCCACCAATTATCAATAAACCCACCAATGCTTTATTTATAAAGAACTCACCATCAATAAACCCACCAATACTTTATTTATAAAGAACTCACCATCAATAAACCCACCAATACTTTATTTATAAAGAACTCACCATCAATAAACCCACCAATGCTTTATTTATAAAGAACTCACCATCAATAAACCCACCAATGCTTTATTTATAAAGAACTCACCATCAATAAACCCACCAATGCTTTATTTATAAAGAACTCACCATCAATAAACCCACCAATAAACTTTATTTATAAAGAACTCACCATCAATAAACCCACCAATGCTTTATTTATAAAGAACTCACCATCAATAAACCCACCAATGCTTTATTTATAAAGAACTCACCATCAATAAACCCACCAATGCTTTATTTATAAAGAACTCACCATCAATAAACCCACCAATGCTTTATTTATAAAGAACTCACCATCAATAAACCCACCAAATGCTTTTTATTTATAAAGAACTCACCATCAATAAACCCACCAATACTTTATTTATAAAGAACTCACCATCAATAAACCCACCAATACTTTATTTATAAAGAACTCACCATCAATAAACCCACCAATACTTTATTTATAAAGAACTCACCATCAATAAACCCACCAATGCTTTATTTATAAAGAACTCACCATCAATAAACCCACCAATGCTTTATTTATAAAGAACTCACCATCAATAAACCCACCAATACTTTTTATTTATAAAGAACTCACCATCAATAAACCCACCAATACTTTATTTATAAAGAACTCACCATCAATAAACCCACACCAATGCTTTATTTATAAAGAACTCACCATCAATAAACCCACCAATGCTTTATTTATAAAGAACTCACCATCAATAAACCCACCAATGCTTTATTTATAAAGAACTCATTTATTTATAAAGAACTCACCATCAATAAACCCACCAATGCTTTATTTATAAAGAACTCACCATCAATAAACCCACCAATGCTTTTTATTTATAAAGAACTCACCATCAATAAACCCACCAATGCTTTATTTATAAAGAACTCACCATCAATAAACCCACCAATGCTTTATTTATAAAGAACTCACCATCAATAAACCCACCAATGCTTTATTTATAAAGAACTCACCATCAATAAACCCACCAATGCTTTATTTATAAAGAACTCACCATCAATAAACCCACCAATACTTTATTTATAAAGAACTCACCATCAATAAACCCACCAATACTTTATTTATAAAGAACTCACCATCAATAAACCCACCAATGCTTTATTTATAAAGAACTCACCATCAATAAACCCACCAATGCTTTATTTATAAAGAACTCACCATCAATAAACCCACCAATGCTTTATTTATAAAGAACTCACCATCAATAAACCCACCAATGCTTTATTTATAAAGAACTCACCATCAATAAACCCACCAATGCTTTATTTATAAAGAACTCACCATCAATAAACCCACCAATGCTTTATTTATAAAGAACTCACCATCAATAAACCCACCAATACTTTATTTATAAAGAACTCACCATCAATAAACCCACCAATACTTTATTTATAAAGAACTCACCATCAATAAAAAGAACTCACATCAATAAATACTTTATTTATAAAGAACTCACCATCAATAAACCCACCAATTTTATTTATAAAGAACTCACCATCAATAAACCCACCAATACTTTATTTATAAAGAACTCACCATCAATAAACCCACCAATGCTTTATTTATAAAGAACTCACCATCAATAAACCCACCAATACTTTATTTATAAAGAACTCACCATCAATAAACCCACCAATACTTTATTTATAAAGAACTCACCATCAATAAACCCACCAATGCTTTATTTATAAAGAACTCACCATCAATAAACCCACCAATGCTTTATTTATAAAGAACTCACCATCAATAAACCCACCAATTTTATTTATAAAGAACTCACCATCAATAAACCCACCAATGCTTTATTTATAAAGAACTCACCATCAATAAACCCACCAATGCTTTATTTATAAAGAACTCACCATCAATAAACCCACCAATGCTTTATTTATAAAGAACTCACCATCAATAAACCCACCAATGCTTTATTTTTATAAAGAACTCACCATCAATAAACCCACCAATGCTTTATTTATAAAGAACTCACCATCAATAAACCCACCAATGCTTTATTTATAAAGAACTCACCATCAATAAACCCACCAATGCTTTATTTATAAAGAACTCACCATCAATAAACCCACCAATGCTTTATTTATAAAGAACTCACCATCAATAAACCCACCAATGCTTTATTTATAAAGAACTCACCATCAATAAACCCACCAATACTTTATTTATAAAGAACTCACCATCAATAAACCCACCAATAATAAAGAACTCACCATCAATAAACCCACCAATGCTTTATTTATAAAGAACTCACCATAAACCCACCAATGCTTTATTTATAAAGAACTCACCATCAATAAACCCACCAATGCTTTATTTATAAAGAACTCACCATCAATAAACCCACCAATGCTTTATTTATAAAGAACTCACCATCAATAAACCCACCAATACTTTATTTATAAAGAACTCACCATCAATAAACCCACCAATAACTTTCAATTTATTTAAAAGAACTCACCATCAATAAACCCACCAATACTTTATTTATAAAGAACTCACCATCAATAAACCCACCAATACCAATAAACCCACCAATGCTTTATTTATAAAGAACTCACCATCAATAAACCCACCAATGCTTTATTTATAAAGAACTCACCATCAATAAACCCACCAATGCTTTATTTATAAAGAACTCACCATCAATAAACCCACCAATGCTTTATTTATAAAGAACTCACCATCAATAAACCCACCAATGCTTATTTATAAAGAACTCACCATCAATAAAAACCCACCAATGCTTTATTTATAAAGAACTCACCATCAATAAACCCACCAATGCTTTATTTATAAAGAACTCACCATCAATAAACCCACCAATACTTTATTTATAAAGAACTCACCATCAATAAACCCACCAATGCTTTATTTATAAAGAACTCACCATCAATAAACCCACCAATGCTTTATTTATAAAGAACTCACCATCAATAAACCCACCAATGCTTTATTTATAAAGAACTCACCATCAATAAACCCACCAATGCTTTATTTATAAAGAACTCACCATCAATAAACCCACCAATGAACTTAAACCCATTTATAAAGAACTCACCATCAATAAACCCACCAATGCTTTATTTATAAAGAACTCACCATCAATAAACCCACCAATACTTTATTTATAAAGAACTCACCATCAATAAACCCACCAATACTTTATTTATAAAGAACTCACCATCAATAAACCCACCAATACTTTATTTATAAAGAACTCACCATCAATAAACCCACCAATACTTTATTTATAAAGAACTCACCATCAATAAACCCACCAATGCTTTATTTATAAAGAACTCACCATCAATAAACCCACCAATGCTTTATTTATAAAGAACTCACCATCAATAAACCCACCAATACTTTATTTATAAAGAACTCACCATCAATAAACCCACCAATGCTTTTATTTATAAAGAACTCACCATCAATAAACCCACCAATTTATTTATAAAGAACTTTATTTATAAAGAACTCACCATCAATAAACCCACCAATGCTTTATTTATAAAGAACTCACCATCAATAAACCCACCAATGCTTTATTTATAAAGAACTCACCATCAATAAACCCACCAATGCTTTATTTATAAAGAACTCACCATCAATAAACCCACCAATGCTTTATTTATAAAGAACTCACCATCAATAAACCCACCAATGCTTTATTTATAAAGAACTCACCATCAATAAACCCACCAATGCTTTATTTATAAAGAACTCACCATCAATAAACCCACCAATGCTTTATTTATAAAGAACTCACCATCAATAAACCCACCAATGCTTTATTTATAAAGAACTCACCATCAATAAACCCACCAATGCTTTATTTATAAAGAACTCACCATCAATAAACCCACCAACCATCAATAAACTTTATTTATAAAAGAACTCACCATCAATAAACCCACCAATACTTTATTTATAAAGAACTCACCATCAATAAACCCACCAATACTTTATTTATAAAGAACTCACCATCAATAAACCCACCAATACTTTATTTATAAAGAACTCACCATCAATAAACCCACCAATACTTTATTTATAAAGAACTCACCATCAATAAACCCACCAATGCTTTATTTATAAAGAACTCACTCATCAATAAACCCACCAATACTTTATTTATAAAGAACTCACCATCAATAAACCCACCAATGCTTTATTTATAAAGAACTCACCATCAATAAACCCACCAATGCTTTATTTATAAAGAACTCACCATCAATAAACCCATCATTTATAAACCCACCAAATGCTTTATTTATAAAGAACTCACCATCAATAAACCCACCAATACTTTATTTATAAAGAACTCACCATCAATAAACCCACCAATATTTATAAAGAACTTTATTTATAAAGAACTCACCATCAATAAACCCACCAATGCTTTATTTATAAAGAACTCACCATCAATAAACCCACCAATGCTTTATTTATAAAGAACTCACCATCAATAAACCCACCAATGCTTTATTTATAAAGAACTCACCATCAATAAACCCACCAATGCTTTATTTATAAAGAACTCACCATCAATAAACCCACCAATGCTTTATTTATAAAGAACTCACCATCAATAAACCCACCAATGCTTTATTTATAAAGAACTCACCATCAATAAACCCACCAATGCTTTATTTATAAAGAACTCACCATCAATAAACCCACCAATGCTTTATTTATAAAGAACTCACCATCAATAAACCCACCAATGCTTTATTTATAAAGAACTCACCATCAATAAACCCACCAATGCTTTATTTATAAAGAACTCACCATCAATAAACCCACCAATAAACTTTATTTATAAAGAACTCACTATCAATAAACCCACCAATACTTTATTTATAAAGAACTCACCATCAATAAACCCACCAATACTTTATTTATAAAGAACTCACCATCAATAAACCCACCAATACTTTATTTATAAAGAACTCACCATCAATAAACCCACCAATGCTTTATTTATAAAGAACTCACCATCAATAAACCCACCAATTTTATTTATAAAGAACTCACCATCAATAAACCCACCAATACTTTATTTATAAAGAACTCACCATCAATAAACCCACCAATGCTTTATTTATAAAGAACTCACCAATGCTCACCATCAATTTAAAAAGAACTCAAAATAAACCAATGCTTTATTTATAAAGAACTCACCATCAATAAACCCACCAATGCTTTATTTATAAAGAACTCACCATCAATAAACCCACCAATGCTTTATTTATAAAGAACTCACCATCAATAAACCCACCAATGCTTTATTTATAAAGAACTCACCATCAATAAACCCACCAATGCTTTATTTATAAAGAACTCACCATCAATAAACCCACCAATGCTTTATTTATAAAGAACTCACCATCAATAAACCCACCAATACTTTATTTATAAAGAACTCACCATCAATAAACCCACCAATGCTTTATTTATAAAGAACTCACCATCAATAAACTCACACCAATGCTTTATTTATAAAGAACTCACCATCAATAAACCCACCAATGCTTTTTATTTATAAAGAACTCACCATCAATAAACCCACCAATGCTTTATTTATAAAGAACTCACCATCAATAAACCCACCAATGCTTTATTTATAAAGAACTCACCATCAATAAACCCACCAATACTTTATTTATAAAGAACTCACCATCAATAAACCCACCAATGCTTTATTTATAAAGAACTCACCATCAATAAACCCACCAATGCTTTATTTATAAAGAACTCACCATCAATAAACCCACCAATACTTTATTTATAAAGAACTCACCATCAATAAACCCACCAATATTTATAAAGAACTCACCATCAATAAACCCACCAATGCTTTATTTATAAAGAACTCACCATCAATAAACCCACCAATACTTTATTTATAAAGAACTCACCATCAATAAACCCACCAATACTTTATTTATAAAGAACTCACCATCAATAAACCCACCAATGCTTTATTTATAAAGAACTCACCATCAATAAACCCACCAATGCTTTATTTATAAAGAACTCACCATCAATAAACCCACCAATGCTTTATTTATAAAGAACTCACCATCAATAAACCCACCAATGCTTTATTTATAAAGAACTCACCATCAATAAACCCACCAATAAATTTATAAAGAACTCACCATCAATAAACCCACCAATGCTTTATTTATAAAGAACTCACCATCAATAAACCCACCAATGCTTTATTTATAAAGAACTCACCATCAATAAACCCACCAATACTTTATTTATAAAGAACTCACATCAATAAACCCACCAATGCTTTATTTATAAAGAACTCACCATCAATAAACCCACCAATGCTTTATTTATAAAGAACTTTAAACCCATTTATTTAAAGAACTCACCATCAATAAACCCACCAATACTTTATTTAACTCAAAGAACTCCCACCAATACTTTATTTATAAAGAACTCACCATCAATAAACCCACCAATACTTTATTTATAAAGAACTCACCATCAATAAACCCACCAATGCTTTATTTATAAAGAACTCACCATCAATAAACCCACCAATACTTTATTTATAAAGAACTCACCATCAATAAACCCACCAATGCTTTATTTATAAAGAACTCACCATCAATAAACCCACCAATGCTTTATTTATAAAGAACTCACCATCAATAAACCCACCAATGCTTTATTTATAAAGAACTCACCATCAATAAACCCACCAATGCTTTATTTATAAAGAACTCACCATCAATAAACCCACCAATGCTTTATTTATAAAGAACTCACCATCAATAAACCCACCAATACTTTATTTATAAAGAACTCACCATCAATAAACCCACCAATACTTTATTTATAAAGAACTCCACCAATAAACCTCACCAATAAACTTTTATTTATAAAGAACTCACCATCAATAAACCCACCAATGCTTTATTTATAAAGAACTCACCATCAATAAACCCACCAATGCTTTATTTATAAAGAACTCACCATCAATAAACCCACCAATAAACCCACCAATATTTATAAAAGAACTCACCATCAATAAACCCACCAATGCTTTATTTATAAAGAACTCACCATCAATAAACCCTTTATTTATAAAGAACTCACCATCAATAAACCCACCAATTTTTATTTATAAAGAACTCACCATCAATAAACCCACCAATGCTTTATTTATAAAGAACTCACCATCAATAAACCCACCAATGCTTTATTTATAAAGAACTCACCATCAATAAACCCACCAATACTTTATTTATAAAGAACTCACCATCAATAAACCCACCAATGCTTTATTTATAAAGAACTCACCATCAATAAACCCACCAATGCTTTATTTATAAAGAACTCACCATCAATAAACCCACCAATGCTTTATTTATAAAGAACTCACCATCAATAAACATAAAAAGAACCACCATCAATAAACCCACCATTTTATTTAAAAGAACTCACCATCAATAAACCCACCAATACTTTATTTATAAAGAACTCACCATCAATAAACCCACCAATACTTTATTTATAAAGAACTCACCATCAATAAACCCACCAATACTTTATTTATAAAGAACTCACCATCAATAAACCCACCAATACTTTATTTATAAAGAACTCACCATCAATAAACCCACCAATACTTTAAACCCATTTATTTATAAAGAACTCACCATCAATAAACCCACCAATGCTTTATTTATAAAGAACTCACCATCAATAAACCCACCAATGCTTTATTTATAAAGAACTCACCATCAAAGATTTATAAAGAACTCACCATCAATAAACCCACCAATGCTTTATTTATAAAGAACTCACCATCAATAAACCCACCAATACTTTATTTATAAAGAACTCACCATCAATAAACCCACCAATGCTTTATTTATAAAGAACTCACCATCAATAAACCCACCAATGCTTTATTTATAAAGAACTCACCATCAATAAACCCACCAATGCTTTATTTATAAAGAACTCACCATCAATAAACCCACCAATACTTTATTTATAAAGAACTCACCATCAATAAACCCACCAATATTTTATTTATAAAGAACTCACCATCAATAAACCCACCAATGCTTTATTTATAAAGAACTCACCATCAATAAACCCACCAATACTTTATTTATAAAGAACTCACCATCAATAAACCCACCAATACTTTATTTATAAAGAACTCACCATCAATAAACCCACCAATGCTTTATTTATAAAGAACTCACCATCAATAAACCCACCAATGCTTTATTTATAAAGAACTCACCATCAATAAACCCACCAATGCTTTATTTATAAAGAACTCACCATCAATAAACCCACCAATGCTTTATTTATAAAGAACTCACCATCAATAAACCCACCAATACTTTATTTATAAAGAACTCACCATCAATAAACCCACCAATACTTTATTTATAAAGAACTCACCATCAATAAACCCACCAATGCTTTATTTATAAAGAACTCACCATCAATAAACCCACCAATGCTTTATTTATAAAGAACTCACCATCAATAAACCCACCAATGCTTTATTTATAAAGAACTCACCATCAATAAACCCACCAATGCTTTATTTATAAAGAACTCACCATCAATAAACCCACCAATACTTTATTTATAAAGAACTCACCATCAATAAACCCACCAATACTTTATTTATAAAGAACTCACCATCAATAAACCCACCAATACTTTATTTATAAAGAACTCACCATCAATAAACCCACCAATACTTTATTTATAAAGAACTCACCATCAATAAACCCACCAATACTTTATTTATAAAGAACTCACCATCAATAAACCCACCAATGCTTCATTTATAAAGAACTCACCATCAATAAACCCACCAATGCTTTATTTATAAAGAACTCACCATCAATAAACCCACCAATGCTTTATTTATAAAGAACTCACCATCAATAAACCCACCAATGCTTTATTTATAAAGAACTCACCATCAATAAACCCACCAATGCTTTATTTATAAAGAACTTCAATAAACCCACATTTATAAAGAACTCACCATCAATAAACCCACCAATGCTTTATTTATAAAGAACTCACCATCAATAAACCCACCAATGCTTTATTTATAAAGAACTCACCATCAATAAACCCACCAATATTTATTTATAAAGAACTCACTCATCAATAAACCCACCAATGCTTTATTTATAAAGAACTCACCATCAATAAACCCACCAATACTTTATTTATAAAGAACTCACCATCAATAAACCCACCAATGCTTTATTTATAAAGAACTCACCATCAATAAACCCACCAATACTTTATTTATAAAGAACTCACCATCAATAAACCCACCAATACTTTATTTATAAAGAACTCACCATCAATAAACCCACCAATACTTTATTTATAAAGAACTCACCATCAATAAACCCACCAATACTTTATTTATAAAGAACTCACCATCAATAAACCCACCAATTTTATTTATAAAGAACTCACCATCAATAAACCCACCAATGCTTTATTTATAAAGAACTCACCATCAATAAACCCACCAATGCTTTATTTATAAAGAACTCACCATCAATAAACCCACCAATACTTTATTTATAAAGAACTCACCATCAATAAACCCACCAATGCTTTATTTATAAAGAACTCACCATCAATAAACCCACCAATAAACTTTATTTATAAAGAACTCACCATCAATAAACCCACCAATGCTTTATTTATAAAGAACTCACCATCAATAAACCCACCAATGCTTTATTTATAAAGAACTCACCATCAATAAACCCACCAATGCTTTTATTTATAAAGAACTCACCATCAATAAACCCACCAATGCTTTATTTATAAAGAACTCACCATCAATAAACCCACCAATGCTTTATTTATAAAGAACTCACCATCAATAAACCCACCAATACTTTATTTATAAAGAACTCACCATCAATAAACCCACCAATGCTTTATTTATAAAGAACTCACCATCAATAAACCCACCAATGCTTTATTTATAAAGAACTCACCATCAATAAACCCACCAATAAAGAACTCACCATTAAACCCACCAATTTTTATTTAAAAGAACTCACCATCAATAAACCCACCAATACTTTATTTATAAAGAACTCACCATCAATAAACCCACCAATACTTTATTTATAAAGAACTCACCATCAATAAACCCACCAATACTTTATTTATAAAGAACTCACCATCAATAAACCCACCAATGCTTTATTTATAAAGAACTCACCATCAATAAACCCACCAATACTTTATTTATAAAGAACTCACCATCAATAAACCCACCAATGCTTTATTTATAAAGAACTCACCATCAATAAACCCACCAATGCTTTATTTATAAAGAACTCACCATCAATAAACCCACCAATGCTTTATTTATAAAGAACTCACCATCAATAAACCCACCAATGCTTTATTTATAAAGAACTCACCATCAATAAACCCACCAATGCTTTATTTATAAAGAACTCACCATCAATAAACCCACCAATACTTTATTTATAAAGAACTCACCATCAATAAACCCACCAATACTTTATTTACAAAGAACTCACCATCAATAAACCCACCAATGCTTTATTTATAAAGAACTCACCATCAATAAACCCACCAATGCTTTATTTATAAAGAACTCACAATCAATAAACCCACCAATGCTTCATTTATAAAGAACTCACCATCAATAAACCCACCAATAATTTATAAAGAACTCACATCAATAAACCCACCAATGCTTTATTTATAAAGAACTCACCATCAATAAACCCACCAATTTATTTATAAAGAACTCACCATCAATAAACCCACCAATACTTTATTTATAAAGAACTCACCATCAATAAACCCACCAATACTTTATTTACAAAGAACTCACCATCAATAAACCCACCAATACTTTATTTACAAAGAACTCACCATCAATAAACCCACCAATGCTTTATTTATAAAGAACTCACTATCAATAAACCCACCAATACTTTATTTACAAAGAACTCACCATCAATAAACCCACCAATACTTTATTTATAAAGAACTCACCATCAATAAACCCACCAATGCTTTATTTAGAAAGAACTCACCATCAATAAACCCACCAATACTTTATTTATAAAGAACTCACCATCAATAAACCCACCAATACTTTATTTATAAAGAACTCACCATCAATAAACCCACCAATACTTTATTTATAAAGAACTCACCATCAATAAACCCACCAATACTTTATTTATAAAGAACTCACCATCAATAAACCCACCAATGCTTTTATTTATAAAGAACTCACCATCAATAAACCCACCAATACTTTATTTATAAAGAACTCACCATCAATAAACCCACCAATGCTTTATTTATAAAGAACTCACCATCAATAAACCCACCAATGCTTTATTTATAAAGAACTCACCATCAATAAACCCACCAATGCTTTATTTATAAAGAACTCACCATCAATAAACCCACCAATGCTTTATTTATAAAGAACTCACCATCAATAAACCCACCAATAAACTTTATTTATAAAGAACTCACCATCAATAAACCCACCAATGCTTTATTTATAAAGAACTCACCATCAATAAACCCACCAATGCTTTATTTATAAAGAACTCACCATCAATAAACCCACCAATGCTTTATTTATAAAGAACTCACCATCAATAAACCCACCAATGCTTTATTTATAAAGAACTCACCATCAATAAACCCACCAATGCTTTATTTATAAAGAACTCACCATCAATAAACCCACCAATGCTTTATAAAGAACTTTATTTAAAAAGAACTCACCATCAATAAACCCACCAATGCTTTATTTATAAAGAACTCACCATCAATAAACCCACCAATGCTTTATTTATAAAGAACTCACCATCAATAAACCCACCAATGCTTTATTTATAAAGAACTCACCATCAATAAACCCACCAATTTACTTTATTTATAAAGAACTCACCATCAATAAACCCACCAATACTTTATTTATAAAGAACTCACCATCAATAAACCCACCAATGCTTTATTTATAAAGAACTCACCATCAATAAACCCACCAATGCTTTATTTATAAAGAACTCACTATCAATAAACCCACCAATGCTTTATTTATAAAGAACTCACCATCAATAAACCCACCAATAATTTATAAAGAACTCACCATCAATAAACCCACCAATACTTTATTTATAAAGAACTCACCATCAATAAACCCACCAATACTTTATTTATAAAGAACTCACCATCAATAAACCCACCAATACTTTATTTATAAAGAACTCACCATCAATAAACCCACCAATACTTTATTTATAAAGAACTCACCATCAATAAACCCACCAATACTTTATTTATAAAGAACTCACCATCAATAAACCCACCAATACTTTATTTATAAAGAACTCACCATCAATAAACCCACCAATGCTTTATTTATAAAGAACTCACCATCAATAAACCCACCAATACTTTATTTATAAAGAACTCACCATCAATAAACCCACCAATACTTTATTTATAAAGAACTCACCATCAATAAACCCACCAATGCTTTATTTATAAAGAACTCACCATCAATAAACCCACCATTTATACTCACCATCAATAAACCCACCAATACTTTTATTTATAAAGAACTCACATCAATAAACCCACCAATACTTTATTTATAAAGAACTCACCATCAATAAACCCACCAATGCTTTATTTATAAAGAACTCACCATCAATAAACCCACCAATGCTTTATTTATAAAGAACTCACCATCAATAAACCCACCAATGCTTTATTTATAAAGAACTCACCATCAATAAACCCACCAATGCTTTATTTATAAAGAACTCACCATCAATAAACCCACCAATGCTTTATTTATAAAGAACTCACCATCAATAAACCCACCAATACTTTATTTATAAAGAACTCACCATCAATAAACCCACCAATACTTTATTTATAAAGAACTCACTATCAATAAACCCACCAATGCTTTATTTATAAAGAACTCACCATCAATAAACCCACCAATGCTTTATTTATAAAGAACTCACCAATCAATAAACCCACCAATGCTTTATTTACAAAGAGCTCACCATCAATAAACCCACCAATGCTTTATTTATAAAGAACTCACTATCAATAAACCCACCAATGCTTCATTTATAAAGAACTCACTATCAATAAACCCACCAATGCTTTATTTAAAAAGAATTCACCATCAATAAATCCACAAATATTTTATTTACAAAGAACTCACAATCAATAAACCCACCAATGCTTTATTTATAAAGAACTCACTATCAATAAACCCACCAATACTTTATTTATAAAGAACTCACCATCAATAAACCCACCAATACTTTATTTATAAAGAACTCACCATCAATAAACCCACCAATGCTTTATTTATAAAGAACTCACTATCAATAAACCCACCAATGTTTTTTATTTATAAAGAACTCACCATCAATAAACCCACCAATACTTTATTTATAAAGAACTCACCATCAATAAACCCACCAATACTTTATTTATAAAGAACTCACCATCAATAAACCCACCAATACTTTATTTATAAAGAACTCACAATCAATAAACCCACCAATGCTTCATTTATAAAGAACTCACTATCAATAAACCCACCAATACTTTATTTACAAAGAACTCACCATCAATAAACCCACCAATATTTTATTTACAAAGAACTCACCATCAATAAACCCACCAATACTTTATTTATAAAGAACTCACTATCAATAAACCCACCAATACTTTATTTATAAAGAACTCACCATCAATAAACCCACCAATATTTATTTATAAAGAACTCACTATCAATAAACCCACCAATACTTCATTTATAAAGAACTCACCATCAATAAACCCACCAATACTTTATTTATAAAGAACTCTTCAATAAACCCACCAATATTTATAAAGAACTCACCATCAATAAACCCACCAATGCTTTATTTATAAAGAACTCACCATCAATAAACCCACCAATGCTTTATTTATAAAGAACTCACCATCAATAAACCCACCAATGCTTTATTTATAAAGAACTTTATCAATAAAGAACTCACCATCAATAAACCCACCAATGCTTTATTTATAAAGAACTCACCATCAATAAACCCACCAATGCTTTATTTATAAAGAACTCACCATCAATAAACCCACCAATGCTTTATTTATAAAGAACTCACCATCAATAAACCCACCAATGCTTTATTTATAAAGAACTCACCATCAATAAACCCACCAATGCTTTATTTATAAAGAACTCACCATCAATAAACCCACCAATGCTTTATTTATAAAGAACTCACCATCAATAAACCCACCAATGCTTTATTTATAAAGAACTCACCATCAATAAACCCACCAATGCTTTATTTATAAAGAACTCACCATCAATAAACCCACCAATGAACTTTATTTATAAAGAACTCCCATCAATAAACCCACCAATGCTTTATTTATAAAGAACTCACCATCAATAAACCCACCAATGCTTTATTTATAAAGAACTCACCATCAATAAACCCACCAATAATTTATAAAGAACTCACCATCAATAAACACCATCAATAAACTCACATCAATAAACCCAAATGCTTTATTTATAAAGAACTCACCATCAATAAACCCACCAATGCTTTATTTATAAAGAACTCACCATCAATAAACCCACCAATGCTTTATTTATAAAGAACTCACTATCAATAAACCCACCAATACTTTTTATTTATAAAGAACTCACCATCAATAAACCCACCAATACTTTATTTATAAAGAACTCACCATCAATAAACCCACCAATGCTTTATTTATAAAGAACTCACCATCAATAAACCCACCAATGCTTTATTTATAAAGAACTCACCATCAATAAACCCACCAATACTTTATTTATAAAGAACTCACCATCAATAAACCCACCAATACTTTATTTATAAAGAACTCACCATCAATAAACCCACCAATGCTTTATTTATAAAGAACTCACCATCAATAAACCCACCAATGCTTTATTTATAAAGAACTCACCATCAATAAACCCACCAATGCTTTATTTATAAAGAACTCACCATCAATAAACCCACCAATGCTTTATTTATAAAGAACTCACCATCAATAAACCCACCAATGCTTTATTTATAAAGAACTCACCATCAATAAACCCAATGCTTTATTTATAAAGAACTCACCATCAATAAACCCACCAATGCTTTATTTATAAAGAACTCACCATCAATAAACCCACCAATGCTTTATTTATAAAGAACTCACCATCAATAAACCCACCAATGCTTTATTTATAAAGAACTCACCATCAATAAACCCACCAATGCTTTATTTATAAAGAACTCACCATCAATAAACCCACCAATGCTTTATTTATAAAGAACTCACGATCAATAAACCCACCAATACTTTATTTATAAAGAACTCACCATCAATAAACCCAGCAATACTTTATTTACAAAGAACTCGCCATCAATAAACCCACCAATATTTTATTTACAAAGTACTCACCATCAATAAACCCACCAATACTTTATTTATAAAGAACTCACCATCAATAAACCCACCAATACTTTATTTACAAAGAACTCACCATCAATAAACCCACCAATATTTATAAAGAACTCACCATTTATTTATAAAGAACTCACCATCAATAAACCCACCAATGCTTTATTTATAAAGAACTCACCATCAATAAACCCACCAATGCTTTATTTATAAAGAACTCACCATCAATAAACCCACCAATGCTTTATTTATAAAGAACTCACCATCAATAAACCCACCAATGCTTTATTTATAAAGAACTCACCATCAATAAACCCACCAATGCTTTATTTATAAAGAACTCACCATCAATAAACCCACCAATGCTTCATTTATAAAGAACTCACCATCAATAAACCCACCAATACTTTATTTATAAAGAACTCACCATCAATAAACCCACCAATGCTTTATTTATAAAGAACTCACCATCAATAAACCCACCAATGCTTCATTTATAAAGAACTCACCATCAATAAACCCACCAATGCCTTATTTATAAAGAACTCACCACCAATAAACCCACCAATGCTTCATTTATAAAGAACTCCATATGAATAAACCCACCAATACTTTATTTACAAGGAACTCACCATCAACAACCACACTAATACTTTATTTACAAAGAGCTCACCATCAATAAACCCACCAATACTTTTTTGATAAGGAACACACTTTCAATAAACCCACCAAAGCTTCACTTATAAAGAACTCACCATCACGAAACCCACCAAAACTTTATTTATAAAGAACTCACAAGCAATAAACCCACCAATGCTTTATTTACAAAGAACTCACCATCTATAAACCCACCAATGCTTTATTTATAAAGAACTCACTATAAATAAACCCACCAATGCTTTATTTATAAAGAATTCACTATCAATAAACCCATCAATGCTTTATTTATAAAGAATTCACCATCAATAAACCCACTCACCATATTTTTATTTACAAAGAGCTCACAATCAATAAACCCACGAATGCTTCATTTATAAAGAACTCACTATAATTAAAAACACGACTACTTTATTTATAAAGAACTCACTTCAATAAACCCAATTTATTTAAAAGAACTCACCATCAATACCCACCAATGCTTTATTTATAAAGAACTCACCATCAATAAACCCACCAATGCTTCATTTATAAAGTACTCAGTATCAATAAACCCACCAATGTTTCATTTATAAAGAACTCACCATCAACAAGCCCACCAATACTCTATTTATAAGAAACTCTAAATGAATAAACCCACCAATACTTTATTTATAAAGAACTCACCATCAATAAACCCACCAATACTTTATTTATAAAGAACTCACAATCAATAAACCCACCAATTCTTCATTTATAAAGAACTCACCATCAATAAACCCACCAATACTTTATTTACAAAGAACTCGCCATCAATAAACCCACCAATATTTTATTTACAAAGTACTCACCATCAATAAACCCACCAATACTTTATTTATAAAGAACTCACTAGCAATAAACCCATCAATTCTTTATTTATAAAGGACTCACCATCAATAAACCCACCAATATCTTATTTATAAAGAACTCACCATCATCAATAAACCACTATCAAACCACCAATGCTTTATTTATAAAGAACTCACCATCAATAAACCCACCAATACTTTATTTATAAAGAACTCACCATCAATAAACCCACCAATACTTTATTTATAAAGAACTCACCATCAATAAACCCACCAATGCTTCATTTATAAAGAACTCACCATCAATAAACCCACCAATGCTTTATTTATAAAGAACTCACCATCAATAAACCCACCAATGCTTTATTTATAAAGAACTCACCATCAATAAACCCACCAATACTTTATTTATAAAGAACTCACCATCAATAAACCCACCAATGCTTTATTTATAAAGAACTCACCATCAATAAACCCACCAATGCTTTATTTATAAAGAACTCACCATCAATAAACCCACCAATGCTTCATTTATAAAGAACTCACTATCAATAAACCCACCAATGCTTCATTTATAAAGAACTCACCATCAATAAACCCACCAATACTTTATTTATAAAGAACTCACCAATAATAAACCCACCAATAAACTTTATTTATAAAAAGAACTCACCATCAATAAACCCACCAATACTTTATTTATAAAGAACTCACACCATCAATAAACCCACCAATGCTTTATTTATAAAGAACTCACTATCAATAAACCCACCAAATGCTTTATTTATAAAGAACTCACCATCAATAAACCCACCAATACTTTATTTATAAAGAACTCACCATCAATAAACCCACCAATGCTTTATTTATAAAGAACTCACCATCAATAAACCCACCAATTTATTTAAAAGAACTCACCATCAATAAACCCACCAATGCTTCATTTAAAAGAACTCACCATCAATAAACCCACCAATGCTTTATTTATAAAGAACTCACCATCAATAAACCCACCAATACTTTATTTATAAAGAACTCACCATCAATAAACCCACCAATACTTTATTTATAAAGAACTCACCATCAATAAACCCACCAATACTTTATTTATAAAGAACTCACCATCAATAAACCCACCAATGCTTTATTTATAAAGAACTCACCATCAATAAACCCACCAATGCTTTATTTATAAAGAACTCACCATCAATAAACCCACCAATGCTTTTTATTTATAAAGAACTCACCATCAATAAACCCACCAAATAAACCCACCAATTTTTTTTTATAAAGAACTCACCATCAATAAACCCACCAATAAAGAACTTCATTTTTATAAAGAACTCACCATCAATAAACCCACCAATGCTTTATTTATAAAGAACTCACCATCAATAAACCCACCAATGCTTTATTTATAAAGAACTCACCATCAATAAACCCACCAATGCTTTATTTATAAAGAACTCACCATCAATAAACCCACCAATGCTTTATTTATAAAGAACTCACCATCAATAAACCCACCAATGCTTTATTTATAAAGAACTCACCATCAATAAACCCACCAATGCTTTTATTTATAAAGAACTCACCATCAATAAACCCACCAATGCTTTATTTATAAAGAACTCACTCATCAATAAACCCACCAATGCTTTATTTATAAAGAACTCACCATCAATAAACCCACCAATACTTTATTTATAAAGAACTCACCATCAATAAACCCACAAATGCTTTATTTATAAAGAACTCACCATCAATAAACCCACCAATACTTTATTTATAAAGAACTCACCATCAATAAACCCACCAATACTTTATTTATAGAGAACTCACCATCAATAAACCCACCAATGCTTTTATAAACCCACCAATTTTTATTTAAAAGAACTCACCATCAATAAACCCACCAATGCTTTATTTATAAAGAACTCACCATCAATAAACCCACCAATAAACTTTATTTATAAAGAACTCACCATCAATAAACCCACCAATAAAGAACTTTATTTATAAAGAACTCACCATCAATAAACCCACCAATGCTTTATTTATAAAGAACTCACCATCAATAAACCCACCAATGCTTTATTTATAAAGAACTCACCATCAATAAACCCACCAATGCTTCATTTATAAAGAACTCACCATCAATAAACCCACCAATGCTTTATTTATAAAGAACTCACCATCAATAAACCCACCAATGCTTTATTTATAAAGAACTCACCATCAATAAACCCACCAATACTTTATTTATAAAGAACTCACCATCAATAAACCCACCAATACTTTATTTATAAAGAACTCACCATCAATAAACCCACCAATACTTTATTTATAAAGAACTCACCATCAATAAACCCACCAATAAACTTTATTTATAAAAGAACTCACCATCAATAAACCCACCAATGCTTTATTTATAAAGAACTCACCATCAATAAACCCACCAATGCTTTATTTATAAAGAACTCACCATCAATAAACCCACCAATGCTTTATTTATAAAGAACTCACCATCAATAAACCCACCAATGCTTTATTTATAAAGAACTCACCATCAATAAACCCACCAATGCTTTATTTATAAAGAACTCACCATCAATAAACCCACCAATGCTTTATTTATAAAGAACTCACCATCAATAAACCCACCAATGCTTTATTTATAAAGAACTCACCATATTTATAAAGAACTCACCATCAATAAACCCACCAATACTTTATTTATAAAGAACTCACCATCAATAAACCCACCAATGCTTTATTTATAAAGAACTCACTATCAATAAACCCACCAATACTTTAAACCCACCAATGCTTTATTTATAAAGAACTCACCAATGCATCAATAAACCCACCAATACTTTATTTATAAAGAACTCACCATCAATAAACCCACCAATGCTTTATTTATAAAGAACTCACCATCAATAAACCCACCAATGCTTTATTTATAAAGAACTCACCATCAATAAACCCACCAATACTTTATTTATAAAGAACTCACCATCAATAAACCCACCAATGCTTTTTATTTATAAAGAACTCACCATCAATAAACCCACCAATGCTTTATTTATAAAGAACTCACCATCAATAAACCCACCAATGCTTTATTTATAAAGAACTCACCATCAATAAACCCACCAATACTTTATTTATAAAGAACTCACCATCAATAAACCCACCAATGCTTTATTTATAAAGAACTCACCATCAATAAACCCACCAATACTTTATTTATAAAGAACTCACTATCAATAAACCCACCAATGCTTTATTTATAAAGAACTCACCATCAATAAACCCACCAATGCTTTATTTATAAAGAACTCACCATCAATAAACCCACCAATGCTTTATTTATAAAGAACTCACCATCAATAAACCCACCAATGCTTTATTTATAAAGAACTCACCATCAATAAACCCACCAATGCTTTATTTATAAAGAACTCACCATCAATAAACCCACCAATGCTTTATTTATAAAGAACTCACCATCAATAAACCCACCAATACTTTATTTATAAAGAACTCACCATCAATAAACCCACCAATACTTTATTTATAAAGAACTCACCATCAATAAACCCACCAATACTTTTATTTATAAAGAACTCACCATCAATAAACCCACCAATACTTTATTTATAAAGAACTCACCATCAATAAACCCACCAATACTTTATTTATAAAGAACTCACCATCAATAAACCCACCAATACTTTATTTATAAAGAACTCACCATCAATAAACCCACCAATACTTTATTTATAAAGAACTCACCATCAATAAACCCACCAATGCTTTATTTATAAAGAACTCACCATCAATAAACCCACCAATGCTTTATTTATAAAGAACTCACCATCAATAAACCCACCAATACTTTAATTTATAAAAGAACTCACCATCAATAAACCCACCAAATGCTTTATTTATAAAGAACTCACCATCAATAAACCCACCAATGCTTTATTTATAAAGAACTCACCATCAATAAACCCACCAATACTTTATTTATAAAGAACTCACCATCAATAAACCCACCAATACTTTATTTATAAAGAACTCACCATCAATAAACCCACCAATAAACTTTTTATTTATAAAGAACTCACCATCAATAAACCCACCAATGCTTTATTTATAAAGAACTCACCATCAATAAACCCACCAATGCTTTATTTATAAAGAACTCACCATCAATAAACCCACCAATGCTTTATTTATAAAGAACTCACCATCAATAAACCCACCAATGCTTTATTTATAAAGAACTCACCATCAATAAACCCACCAATGCTTTATTTATAAAGAACTCACCATCAATAAACCCACCAATGCTTTATTTATAAAGAACTCACCATCAATAAACCCACCAATGCTTTATTTATAAAGAACTCACCATCAATAAACCCACCAATGCTTTATTTATAAAGAACTCACCATCAATAAACCCACCAATAACCATCAATAAACCCACCAATACTTTATTTATAAAGAACTCACCATCAATAAACCCACCAATACTTTATTTATAAAGAACTCACCATCAATAAACAAATAAACTCACCATCACCAAATACTTTATTTATAAAGAACTCACCATCAATAAACCCACCAATGCTTTATTTATAAAGAACTCACCATCAATAAACCCACCAATGCTTTATTTATAAAGAACTCACCATCAATAAACCCACCAATACTTTATTTATCAATAAAACCCACCAATACTTTATTTATAAAGAACTCACCATCAATAAACCCACCAATGCTTTATTTATAAAGAACTCACCATCAATAAACCCACCAATGCTTTATTTATAAAGAACTCACCATCAATATACCCACCAAAGCTTTATTTATAAAGAACTCACCATCAATAAACCCACCAATGCTTTATTTATAAAGAACTCACCATCAATAAACCCACCAATACTTTATTTATAAAGAACTCACCATCAATAAACCCACCAATACTTTATTTATAAAGAACTCACCATCAATAAACCCACCAATGCTTTATTTATAAAGAACTCACTATCAATAAACCCACCAATGCTTTATTTATAAAGAACTCACCATCAATAAACCCACAAATGCTTTATTTATAAAGAACTCACCATCAATAAACCCACCAATACTTTATTTATAAAGAACTCACCATCAATAAACCCACCAATGCTTCATTTATAAAGAACTCACTATCAATAAACCCACCAATGCTTTATTTATAAAGAACTCACCATCAATAAACCCACCAATACTTTATTTATAAAGAACTCACCATCAATAAACCCACCAATACTTTATTTATAAAGAACTCACCATCAATAAACCCACCAATACTTTATTTATAAAGAACTCACCATCAATAAACCACCAATGCTTCAATAAAAAGAACTCACCATCAATAAACCCACCAATGCTTTATTTATAAAGAACTCACCATCAATAAACCCACCAATGCTTTTATTTATAAAGAACTCACCATCAATAAACCCACCAATGCTTTATTTATAAAGAACTCACCATCAATAAACCCACCAATACTTTATTTATAAAGAACTCACCATCAATAAACCCACCAATACTTTCATTTACTTTAATAAAGAACTCACCATCAATAAACCCACCAATATTTTATTTATAAAGAACTCACCATCAATAAACCCACCAATGAACTCACCATCAATAAACCCACCAATACTTTATTTACAAAGTACTCACCATCAATAAACCCACCAATACTTTATTTATAAAGAACTCACTATGAATAAACCCACAAATGCTTCATTTATAAAGAACTCACCATCAATAAACCCACCAATACTTTATTTATAAAGAACTCACCATCAATAAACCCACCAATGCTTTATTTATAAAGAACTCACCATCAATAAACCCACCAATGCTTTATTTATAAAGAACTCACCATCAATAAACCCACCAATACTTTTTATTTATAAAGAACTCACAATCAATAAACCCACCAATACTTTTTTATTTATAAAGAACTCACCATCAATAAACCCACCAATGCTTTATTTATAAAGAACTCACCATCAATAAACCCACCAATGCTTTATTTATAAAGAACTCACCATCAATAAACCCACCAATACTTTATTTATAAAGAACTCACCATCAATAAACCCACCAATACTTTATTTATAAAGAACTCACCATCAATAAACCCACCAATACTTTATTTATAAAGAACTCACCATCAATAAACCCACCAATACTTTATTTATAAAGAACTCACCATCAATAAACCCACCAATACTTTATTTATAAAGAACTCACCATCAATAAACCCACCAATGCTTTATTTATATAATCAATAACCCACCATCAACCATAAAAACCCACCAATGCTTTATTTATAAAGAACTTCAATAAACCCACCAATGCTTTTATTTATAAAGAACTCACCATCAATAAACCCACCAATAAAGAACTCACCATCAATTATTTATTTATAAAGAACTCACCATCAATAAACCCACCAATGCCTCACCAAATAAACCCACCAATGCTTTATTTATAAAGAACTCACCATCAATAAACCCACCAATGCTTTATTTATAAAGAACTCACCATCAATAAACCCACCAATGCTTTATTTATAAAGAACTCACCATCAATAAACCCACCAATCTTTATTTATAAAGAACTCACCATCAATAAACCCACCAATGCTTTATTTATAAAGAACTCACCATCAATAAACCCACCAATGCTTTATTTATAAAGAACTCACCATCAATAAACCCACCAATGCTTTATTTATAAAGAACTCACCATCAATAAACCCACCAATGCTTTATTTATAAAGAACTCACCATCAATAAACCCACCAATGCTTTATTTATAAAGAACTCACCATCAATAAACCCACCAATGCTTTATTTATAAAGAACTCACCATCAATAAACCCACCAATAATAAAGAACTCACCATCAATAAACCCACCAATGCTTTATTTATAAAGAACTCACCATCAATAAACCCACCAATGCTTTATTTATAAAGAACTCACCATCAATAAACCCACCAATGCTTTATTTATAAAGAACTCACCATCAATAAACCCACCAATGCTTTATTTATAAAGAACTCACCATCAATAAACCCACCAATACTTTATTTATAAAGAACTCACCATCAATAAACCCACCAATACTTTATTTATAAAGAACTCACCATCAATAAACCCACCAATACTTTATTTACAAAGAACTCACCATCAATAAACCCACCAATACTTTATTTACAAAGAGCTCACCATCAATAAACCCACCAATGCTTCATTTATAAAGAACTCACCATCAATAAACCCACCAATGCTTTATTTATAAAGAACTCACCATCAATAAACCCACCAATACTTTATTTATAAAGAACTCACCATCAATAAACCCACCAATGCTTTATTTATAAAGAACTCACCATCAATAAACCCACCAATTTTATTTATAAAGAACTCACCATCAATAAACCCACCAATACTTTATTTATAAAGAACTCACCATCAATAAACCCACCAATACTTTATTTATAAAGAACTCACCATCAATAAACCCACCAATACTTTATTTACAAAGAACTCACCATCAATAAACCCACCAATACTTTATTTATAAAGAACTCACAATCAATAAACCCACCAATTTTTATTTTATAAAGAACTCACCATCAATAAACCCACCCATTCTTGATTTATAAAGAACTCACCATCAATAAACCCACCAATACTTTATTTACAAAGAACTCGCCATCAATAAACCCACCAATATTTTATTTACAAAGAACTCACCATCAATAAACCCACCAATACTTTATTTATAAAGAACTCACTATCAATAAACCCACCAATGCTTTATTTATAAAGAACTCACCATCAATAAACCCACCAATGCTTTATTTATAAAGAACTCACCATCAATAAACCCACCAATGCTTTATTTATAAAGAACTCACTCACCATCATCAATAAACCCACCAATACTTTATTTATAAAGAACTCACCATCAATAAACCCACCAATACTTTATTTAGAAAGAGCTCACCATCAATAAACCCACCAATGCTTTATTTATAAAGAACTCACTATCAATAAACCCACCAATGCTTCATTTATAAAGAACTCACCATCAATAAACCCACCAATGCTTTATTTATAAAGAACTCACCATCTATAAACCCACCAATGCTTTATTTATAAAGAACTCACCATCAATAAACCCACCAATGCTTTATTTATAAAGAACTCACTATCAATAAACCCACCAATGCTTTATTTATAAAGAACTCACCATCAATAAACCCACCAATACTTTATTTATAAAGAACTCACCATCAATAAACCCACCAATACTTTATTTATAAAGAACTCACCATCAATAAACCGACCAATGCTTATTTATAAAGAACTCACCATCAATAAACCCACCAATACTTTATTTATAAAGAACTCACCATCAATAAACCCACCAATACTTTATTTATAAAGAACTCACCATCAACCCACCAATACTTTTTATTTATAAAGAACTCACCATCAATAAACCCACCAATACTTTTTTTATAAAGAACTCACTTTCAATAAACCCACCAACTCACCATCAATAAAACCACCAAAACTTTATTTATAAAGAACTCACAAACAATAAACCCACCAATGCTTTATTTATAAAGAACTCACCATCAATAAACCCACCAACGCTTTATTTATAAAGAACTCGCTATAAATAAACCCACCAATGCTTCATTTATAAAGAATTCACTATGAATAAACCCATCAATGCTTTATTTAAGAAGAATTCACCATCAATAAACCCACCAATATTTTATTTACAAAGAACTCACAATCAATAAACCCACCAATGCTTTATTTATAAAGAACTCACAATCAATAAACCCACCAATGCTTTATTTATAAAGAACTCACTATCAATAAACCCACCAATACTTTATTTATAAAGAACTCACCATCAATAAACCCACCAATGCTTCATTTATAAAGTACTCAGTATCAATAAACCCACCAATACTTTATTTATAAAGAACTCACCTCAATAAACCCACCAATCATTTATAAAGAACTCACCATCAATAAACCCACCAATGCTTTATTTATAAAGAACTCACCATCAATAAACCCACCAATGCTTTATTTATAAAGAACTCACCATCAATAAACCCACCAATACTTTATTTATTCACCATCAATAAACCCACCAATAAAAAAGAACTCACCATCAATAAACCCACCAATACTTTATTTATAAAGAACTCACCATCAATAAACCCACCAATACTTTATTTACAAAGAACTCACCATCAATAAACCCACCAATACTTTATTTACAAAGAGCTCACCATCAATAAAACCACCAATACTTTATTTATAAAGAACTCACCATCAATAAACCCACCAATGCTTTATTTATAAAGAACTCACCATCAATACACCCACCAATACTTTATTTATAAAGAACTCACCATCAATAAACCCACCAATACTTTATTTACAAAGAACTCGCCATCAATAAACCCACCAATATTTTATTTACAAAGAACTCACCATCAATAAACCCACCAATACTTTATTTATAAAGAACTCACTAGCAATAAACCCACCAATTCTTTATTTATAAAGAACTCACCATCAATAAACCCACCAATGCTTTATTTATAAAGAACTCACAATCAATAAACCCACCAATACTTTATTTATAAAGAACTCACATCACCATCAAATACTTTATTTATAAAGAACTCACCATCAATAAACCCACCAATACTTTATTTATAAAGAACTCACCATCAATAAACCCACCAATGCTTCATTTATAAAGAACTCACTATCAATAAACCCACCAATGCTTCATTTATAAAGAACTCACAATCAATAAACCCACCAATGCTTTATTTATAAAGAACTCACCATCAATAAACCCACCAATGCTTTATTTATAAAGAACTCACTCACCAATAAACCCACCAATTTTATTTATAAAGAACTCACCATCAATAAACCCACCAATACTTTATTTATAAAGAACTCACCATCAATAAACCCACCAATGCTTTATTTATAAAGAACTCACCATCAATAAACCCACCAATGCTTTTATTTATAAAGAACTCACCATCAATAAACCCACCAATGCTTTATTTATAAAGAACTCACCATCAATAAACCCACCAATGCTTTATTTATAAAGAACTCACCATCAATAAACCCACCAACCAATACTTTATTTACAAAGAGCTCACCATCAATAAACCCACCAATGCTTTATTTATAAAGAACTCACTATCAATAAACCCACCAATGCTTTATTTATAAAGAACTCACTATCAATAAACCCACCAATGCTTTATTTATAAAGAACTCACCATCAATAAACCCACCAATACTTTATTTATAAAGAACTCACCATCAATAAACCCACCAATGCTTCATTTATAAAGAACTCACTATCAATAAACCCACCAATACTTTATTTATAAAGAACTCACCATCAATAAACCCACCAATACTTTATTTATAAAGAACTCACCATCAATAAACCCACCAATGCTTCATTTATAAAGAACTCCATATGAATAAACCCACCAATACTTTTTTGATAAGGAACACACTTTCAATAAACCCACCAAAGCTTCACTTATAAAGAACTCACCATCAAGAAAACACCAAAACTTTATTTATAAAGAACTCACAAGCAATAACCCCACCAATGCTTTATTTACAAAGAGCTCACCATCAATAAACCCACCAATGCTTTATTTATAAAGAACTCACCATCAATAAACCCACCAATGCTTTATTTATAAAGAACTCACTATCAATAAACCCACCAATGCTTCATTTATAAAGAACTCACTATCAATAAACCCACCAATGCTTTATTTATAAAGAACTCACTATCAATAAACCCACCAATACTTTATTTATAAAGAACTCACCATCAATAAACCCACCAATGTTTTATTTATAAAGAACTCACCATCAATAAACCCACCAATGCTTCATTTATAAAGAATTCACTATGAATAAACCCATCAATGCTTTATTTAAGAAGAATTCACCATCAATAAATCCACATATATTTTATTTACAAAGAGCTCACAATCAATAAACCCACGAATGCTTCATTTATAAAGAACTCAACATCAATAAACACACCAATGCTTTATTTATAAAAAACTCACTATCAATAAATCTACCAATACTTTATTTATAAAGAGCTCATCAATAATAACCCAGCAATACTTTATTTACAAAGAACTCGCCATCAATAAATCGACCAATATTTTATTTACAAAGTACTCACCATCAATAAACCCACCAAAGGTTCATTTATAAAGAACTCACTATCAATAAACCCACCAATGGTTTATTTATAAAGAACTCACTATCAATAAACCCACCAATGCTTCATTTATAAAGAACTAACCATCAATAAACCCACAAATGCTTTATTTATAAATACTCACTATCAACGAGACCACAAGTACGTTATTTATAATGAACTCCATATGAATAAATCCATCAATACTTTATTTAAAAAGAACTCAAAATCAATAAACCCACCAATACTTTATTTATAAAGAGCTCACCATTAATAAACTTACCAATCCTTCGTTTATCAAGAACTCACTATCAACAAGCCCACCAATACGTTATTTATAAAGAACTCAATATGAATAAACCCAACTATACTTTATTTACAAAGAACTCACTATCAATAAATCCACGAATACTTTATTTACAAAAAACTCACCATCAATAAACCCACCAATGCTTCATTTATAAAGAACTCACTATCAATAAATCTACCAATACTTTATTTAAAAAGAACTCACAATCAATAATCTGACCAATACTTTATTTATAAAGAACTCACCATCAAGAAACCCACTCATGCTTAATTTATAAAGAACTCCATATGAATAAACCCACTAATACTTTATTTACAAAGAACCCACCATCTATAAACCCACCAATGCTTTATTTATAAAGAACTCACCATCAATAAACCCACCAATACTTTATTTATAAAGAACTCGCTATGAATAAACCCACCAATACTTTATTTACAAAGAACTGACCATGAAGGAAATTCCTTGGACTAACTTATGCTTCAATATGAAAAATGTTCTGGATATGTTAAAGAGAACGAAAATCATCTACAAAAAGAAAACATTTTACAAATATCGACATCACACTGTAATGCCAGCTGAGTTTAATGTTTCTTAAATCTAAATAAAGAACGAAAAAGTAACGACAGCACTCTATGAACAAATAAGTTAACAGTCACCTGTTTTCGTAACGAGAAATATCAGCCATATATCTGATACACTTACGATAGGATGGTGAAATATTTCCGTAACAATTTATATAAAACGAGTTACAAAGTGAAATAAAAAGATACGTTACACCTGGTGGCAGTGCACTTATCCCCATTAAATACCTATATTAATTACAATAAATAAGCCACCGTAATAACTTTATTAAATATTGGCATACAACATCAGTAACGTATTACAGGTATTTTTTGTCAATGCACTCCTTGTAAGGTCATGTACGGAAAAATGTACAGTTAACGATCGAACTGTTAGCTTGGATAAAGATCTACCTTGTTAGTTTTTGTTTTGGAAATAAGCACAAAGCTGGATTCTTTTGGTGTGAATCTACAGACATATCGCTGTGTCATTGGGATGCCCTTGTTAAGTACAAAGTATTAACAGTGTACCATAGATGGGGAAGACGCAATGAGTGGATCATATAAAGCATTGAAATGAATGCAAACTCTAGCCCTTATGATGTACAACATTTACTGTACTACAAGAGAAAGGGGAGAGGTTATCAATGTACCTGACCCCCTTTCCCCCTTCTATGGTCGACGACCAAATACCCATAAATATACTTGACTGACTGATTCGCTGTTACGCCCGAAGTACATTGGGATTATTAAATAAGCCCTTGTAGTTCACACCTACAGCCCCATGTTATTATGAAAAGCAACAGTAAATGAAATACTGAAATACTTTCGAACAAAAATGGCCCGGCACGGTTAGGCCAAGTGGGGCGCTCAACTAGTAATCTGAGGGTCGCGGATTAGAATTCCCGTCACATCAAACATGCTCGCCCCTTTAGCCATGAGCCGTTATAATGTGACGGTCAACCCCACGAATCGTTGGTAAAAGTGTAGCTCAGGAATTGGCAGTGGGTGGTAATGACTAGCTGCCTTCCCTCTAGTCTTACAATGCTAAATTAGGGGCGGTTAGCTTAGATAGCACTCGTGTAACTTTGCAAGAAATTCACAAGAAACCGAAGAGAAATCATTAATTGTCATTAGTTTTTTAACACTTATTTTTGCTTTGGTATCTGTTACGTTAACTTATTTTACTTTTAGTTTCGGACATTATAGTTTTAACTTTCATTAAGTAAAACTCACTGGTAAAGCTACTTGGTCCGATGTTGTTGAAGTGATGTACTGTTCATCATCACTTCCTTCCTTGGGATTGGAGCATTACGTCAAAGAAGTCTATTCAATTTAACCTTCAAAAACTCGTTATAAATTTTAAATAGATTGTTATTTTGCTTTTTTCGCCGAAATCCTTCAATGAAAAGATGGTTTGAGGAACTGATTCATGGTTTACACACTTGTATGTTGTGTGTTAACAAAACAGTGTTATGTTTCTTAGTACGTCTTATACAGAGCTAACATTTAATATATATTTTTTACACCATAAATTATAATATTTAAGATAGGAAAACTGATTAAGATTCGTCAAGCCTTGTGGTAAAGTTATGTGATTATTAAACTAATATACATAAAATTTACTGAAAAGTAGAGCTTATTCACATATTTAACAAAAATCCTTATAACTAGGTTAAGGTAACGTTTAAATGTAATAACGTACAACTTTTCACAGTTTACGGAGTTTTTCTTAGGACATAATTGTCAATGGTCATATTTGATGTGACCTCCAAGTGCGTCACATGAAGTAGCATGCTCTTTACCATGGACACCAGGGTATGGGTTAGAATATCTCGCTATGCAGTGAGAACATGCATGTCGATAGGTTGACTAAGTATTTGATAAAACAATTGAGTTCTATCCTGGATTCCTCTACTTGATCGACATTTGGTGATACTGTGGACACACTCCATTATTTTACCTCTTACTGTAAATTCTGGATTATTTGGACTCTGTTAGGTCTAGTGTTGTTTTTTTGGAAAATAGGTTTGTTTTTTCTGAAAGGAGAAACAAAGTTGCCTCTAATATACACTTGTATTTGTGTTGATCCAAGTTTCCACCAACGATACAGAGGCAACTCTTATGTGCAGAGTAGAATCCACTCCATGTTTGCAAGATGCAATCATCACTGTAAGCATTGTTGATGTGTCTTCACATTATGACGTTGCCGACAAATCTAAAGTCAACACTAAACATCACATGCTGCTGGTGTCTCAGCTTCCATCTTAGCAAGGTGTTTGTTCTCGTTCCCACTGTATCATTATGGACTTTCTTAAGGGCGTTTTGCATGAAAAACCAACTTTCAACAGTCGATCATTTACCTGTTATTAACACGAGCACATTTCCAAGTTCCTTCCCTTTAGGGTATCATTGTTGGTAGATTTTGTATGGCTATTTGTATATAAACGATACAGCTGACGGTCATCTCTAATCGCGATCTTCCATGACCATGTATCTCTCGTTTTCCAGTTGCATTATTTCTTTTCATAACCTTAGAGACGGTCCCTTGGCTTATATCTATCCGGCAATACGATGGTCTTTAATGTCATCATTATCAAATATTCAATGACCCCGTAGTAAACTTCAGTATCTAACTGACCAGTCATTGTTTATAGAACATATTACAACGTTCTGAAGTGATACAATGACACTACGAAGGAATAGAGTGAATCCAACAAGCTATCATCAGTATATAACATAACCCCATATCAGAATATTATATCTTTGATTATGCCACACGCAATTTCACGTACCTATTAGCCTGAACATGTTATCTAAATACTCAAATGCATTTGCAATAGAACATGGCGGCTGAGATATATCTATATCAGAACGATTGGGTCCAACTAACAAATATCCAATTAAATGCCAACCCTGTAGCTATTATTTTGAAAGAACAATCGATATATTACTTCCAATACAATCAAACAATATTTCGGTTTAATATAACAACAGCAAAAAAAAAAAAAAAGACAATATGATGGTTACCAAATCATCAAAAACTCTCCTACGATTTCAACCAAAAAGTCGTAGATACACTCTTTTACTTACTACCTATATTCTCTTTTCAATACTAAAATTCTTTCTTTCTCCCCGCAAACTGCGGACTTATACTGCTAGAAACCGAATTTCGACACCCGTGGTAGGCAGAGCACAGATAACCCTTTGTGTAGGATTTCACAAAATAATAAACATATTTCGCCCTCTAATGGCTCGGCGGTAAGTTTGAAGGTTAAGACACCCGTGGTGACCGCGTAGCTTTGCGCTTAATAACAAAACAGACTTTTCTTTCATGTGAGTACTATAGAAGTAAAGAAAAATTAATAAATTATCAAGGTAGAGGAAAAAGTTACTGCTGTTTGATTGTATTGATTAAATATCAGCAAATATACATTGTTTCCTACGTGATAATACTTTGTTACGTATGGTAAACAACCAAATAAATATTTTTCTTTCTTCTAGTAATAAAATCATGAAATTTAAAGTAATGTATAATATGTACACTTATAAACTATAAACAGTAGTGCGAATAGAATAAAATTATTCCTTTACTGAAATATCCTGATAAAATCATTAGGGGCCCCGGCATAGCCAAGCGTGTTTAGGCGTGCGACTCGTAATCCGAGGGTCGCGGGTTCGCATCCCCGTCGCGCCAAACATGCTTGCCCTCCCAGCCATGGGGGCGTTATAATGTTACGGTCAATCCCACTATTCGTTGGTAAAAGAATAGCCCAAGAGGTGGCGGTGGGTGGTAATGACTAGTTGCCTTCCCTCTAATCTTACCCTGCTAAATTAGGGACGGCTAGCACAGATAGACCTCGAGTAGCTTTGTGCGAAATTCAAAAACCACAAAATCATTAGGTGATACTGTGTGTGTATGTTTCCTTATAGCAAAACCGCTCGGTGGGCTAAGTCCACCGAGGAGAATCAAACCCCTGATTTTAGCGTTGAAAATCCATAGACTTACCGCTGTAGGTGATACTGAAGCATCCACTATTTAAAAATAACGTGGGTGTTTAATTACTTTGTTTGAATAAAAATTCACAGTGGAAATTTTGGTCTGTTTGTATTACCCGAGTTAAAATCGTCTGGAGCATATAGATGTATTATCTTAAAACATTCATGTACTAAATTTATGTTTGGTTCGAGAATGCTCTAACATAATTAATATTCGTTACTACTAACTAAACTAATATTGCGATTATATTTCTAAGCCCAATTTCTATCAGCAGTTACTTTCTCAAATATAGGCCTACTCACTTTAAAATCATTTCTCCAATCCAACTCTTTATGTTACTTTCGACTCATGTTTATTCGATAGGTCCTAGACAGGCGTTAAAACATTTATCCAGCAAATGCGTCTTGCAGTACACACATTCTTGTCGCTATGCCTATTAGAAAACATTTCCACTTCAGAACGAGAAAACTTAATACATCACTAACAGTAATGCACGTCTGGCATATGTTCTTTTCGAAACATTAGCTGTATACACTTATTTGTTGCTAGGAGAGAACATAGTAGTAGCACAAACATGTACATGTAAAGAATGAATAAGATTAAAGGAAAAAGGTTCCTCACTGCCCTTGAAAAGGTTTCTTTTCTATTGAACTCTATAGGGAGGATTACCTTAATTAGGCTTAATCTTGTTGAAAACGGATTTAAATCACTACTTAAAAGTCTGTCGATGACAGTACCACCTTGCGATAAATGCAAGTTGTTACTAATTCATTCCTATAGAAATTCTGCAGGACTTTTGTTATATCTGGAAAATGCATGTTACGTAGAATTAAAATACAAAATCTTCATAAATAGCATTACAGGAAGTTGCAGATGATGAAATATAAAAACGTAACGTGTGAATTTCAAAAGTTTATTTACAAGATTACAATTATTATCTAAAGCAGTTTCATCTTTTAATTACTGTTCGTTGTTGTACAATGGTTGACGTGTCGGACTGAGGACTCAACCTTTACATCTAGTTATCGTAATAAGTAAATAAATAAAACTAAGGCTCATGTGGGGATTATAATATAAGGGAATTCAACTCTTACGATTCGGTCAGGCAAGAATAAATTAATGGTGGGTAGTGTTGACTCGGCTCTACTCTATAAGATCTAAGTTATGGTGGCCCTTGCCTAGACTTGTGCAAGCGTACGAAAGAAATAAACGCTTAATTATTTTTCTAGAAAAATTGATATACATACACAGCGTCCACATGTTATATACCTACAAATCGTCGAGGAACAAAGACCCTAGGAATAAAGGGGCAAATGTGGGGGTAAAGAGAGTTCGGACGTGACCGAGTGGTTAATGCCCCCGATTATAAATTCCATACGTTTTAGTCGCAGCTCCACATTTTCGGGCTGTAGATGGTGTTGAATAGTTTTATTTTTCTTCAAAATCAGAGAAGACTGGGAACACACAGCTCCTTTGTGTCGTTTCAAGTGAAAATTTCAAAACACGGAAATTAAAACGCTGAAAACCAAATTTCGATACCCATATTGGGCGCATGACAAATAGCCTATTGTTTAGCTTCGCGATTAAAAACAAATGAACAAACGTGTTGATTTAAAATAGTGTTAGATCAACTTATCAATTGATCAGTCATTATGGTGTTATACTTAATATGACAGACAAGATAACAGCATCAACTATACGTAGGGAATAAAATCAGCAATACAACACAGTAAACACGCATAACCGTCAATGTAACACACACACAGTTAGGGTTACATCAGTTGTTAGAATTAGCTTATAGTTTCAAAAAAAAGCCACATTGGACTATCTGCCGTGTCCACCTCGGTGAATCCAACACCGGATTTCAGAGTTGTAAGTTCATAAACTGGAGATACTATTTGTAGAAAGTTACCAAAACGTTATTTCCAAAAGACTACAGTAAATAACGTCTGAAAACAACAATCATACCCTGTCTGGAAAGAAATTATGTTTACATTATAAAATTATTACAAATAGATTAGAAAACGGTTCTAGAACTTAGACTCTTTGCTTTAAGCAAACACTTATACTTTGGAATTATTTAAATGTACTACACTATTAAGTATGAGATGAGTTAAGCTTCTACTGTGGAATGAAAGTGAAATAACACAAGAGTTTACTGAAAACCTAAATACATTGATAATAGGCCAAATACTACATCATCATGGTATCAAGGCGAAAATCATTATCAACATACTTTCCAAACTTAACCTAAGATTCATAGACTCCATAGTTTCCAAAATGAACCCAAGAATAAGAGACTTTATACTTTCTAAAATGAATGAAAGAATCATAGATTTCATAGTTTCCAAAATTAACCCAAGATTTATAGACTCCATAGTTTCCAGAATGAGCCAAGATTCAAAGGCTCCATAGTTTTCGGAATTTATATGTGTTTACTTATAGCAAAGCCACATCAGGCTATTTGCTGAGTTCACGGGGAGGTTTCCTGAATGAACAAGTTTTGCAGTATAGGAGGCGCTGAAAAAGGAAGGAAGAAAATGAATTACTAAATCTGCCGGCTAAAACATGTTTCTAAAAATACGCGATAACTAACGTAGTATGAAAGATATCAAAAATAAATTTAAATAAAATGACAGACATATTAGTCTAACACGAAAAGTTTGTAAACAGCATAAAGTAAGACGGTATCCAAAAGACAAACCACAATACAATAATAAATGATGCAATCTAAACCATTTAAAAACTCATTGGATACCCAAAACTCACACAGGTGGACTGTAATGGCTGTCAAGTGGTGTTAGCGACATGTAAAATATATCATAACATTCATACAAAGATTTGCCAAGTGATATTAGTGGCATGAAAAATATATCATAATATTCACACTGGTGGACTGTAATGTCTGCCAAGTGGTGTTAGTGACATGGAAAATATATCATACCATTCACACAGGTAGACTGTAATGTCTGCCAAGTGGTGTTAATGATATAGAAAATATATCATAACATTCACACAAAGCTTTGCCAAGTGGTGTTAGTGACATGGAAAATATAACATAACATTCACACAGTTGGACCGTAGTGTCTGCCAAGTTGTGTTAGTGACATGAAAACGTATAATAATATTCACACAGGTGTACTGTAATATCTACCAAGTGGTGTTAGTAACATGGATAATATATCATAACATTCACACAGGTAGACTGTATTGTTTGTCAAATGGTGTTGCTAACAAGTAAAATATATCATAACATTCACACAGGTGGACTGTAATGTCTGCCAAGTGGTGTTAGTGATATAGAAAATATATCATAACATTCACACAAAGCTTTGCCAAGTGGTGTTAGTGACATGGAAAATATAACATAACATTCACACGGTTGGACCGTAGTGTCTGCCAAGTTGTGTTAGTGACATGAAAACATATAATAATATTCACACAGGTGTACTGTAATATCTACCAAGTGGTGTTAGTAACATGGATAATATATCATAACATTCACACAGGTAGACTGTATTGTTTGTCAAATGGTAGTAAAATATATCATAACATTCACACAGGTGGACTGTAATGTCTGTCAAGTGGTGTTAGTGACATGGAAAATATATCATACCATTCACACAGGTAGACTGTAATGTCTGTCAAGTGGTGTTAGTGACATGGAAAATATATCATACCATTCACACAGGTAGACTGTAATGTCCGTGAAGTGGTGTTAGTGACATGGCAAATACATCATAACATTCACACAGGTAGACTCTAATGTCTGCCAAGTGGTGTTACTTTTGTTTGTTTGTTTGTTTGTTTGTTTGGAAATTTCGCACAAAGCTACTCGAGGGCTATCTGTGCTAGCCGTCCCTAATTTAGCAGTGTAAGACTAGAGGGAAGGCAACTAGTAATCACAACCCACCGCCAACTATTGGGCTACTCTTTTACCAACGAATAGTGGGATTGACCGTCACATTATAGCGCCCCCTCGGCTGAAAGGGCGAGCAGGTTTGGCGCGACGGGGATGCAAACACGCGACCCTCAGATTACGAGTCGCACGCCTTAACACGCTTGGCCATGCCGGGCCTAACGAGCAAACTATATCATAATATTCACACAGGTGGACTGTAATATATGTAAAGTGGTGTTAATGACTTTGACAAATGTGATTTTTTTTTTCTTATACTATTGAAAACAAGTCTATTGAAGTAATGTAGAAATTTCTATAACAATTTTAAAAGAAATTAAGTTGTTTTCTTTTTGTTAATAACCTGTGGATTTCTACAGGAACTGGAAATACTTCGTCAAGACGAATACTTTCAAGTTGATATTTAAACAACATATCTTCTACTGACAACGTAAGTTAGTTACGTTGTTCCAATATACTGACTCACAAATGTACCATTAAAACTTAAGGACTTACGTTGCTCGAGGCCACGTCTTCCCTATCTCTCGTGTTATTGTTGCGTCTTTATAGCCCCGTATGACCTCTACCAGGTCTTTAACCCATGTTTTCCCAGAAGACGTTCGTGGATTTCATAATTTCTTTTTGCCTTTATTGTCCTCTTAGGGAGGGAACTGTCGAACTAATTTTCATTTTGATTATTTTTCTTTCTGTGTTTCATGTAAACCATGATCATGTTTTCGTCTGATATTTTAATACCTTTTTGTTTCATCGTCGGCTGTTTTCCTTGTTGACGTTCTGTTGTATACTAGTTTAGTTCTCGTTCAGAAGTGTCATTCATTTTTATTTATGGATTAGATATGGCGTACATTTCGGTTTTGAACAGATTGGCAAGTTTTGTTTTTTGCTTTTTATTCAATTTCATTTTTTTCAGAACAATTAATCCAGTTTCAAATTTTCTTTATAAATAATAATAAACTGATAACAAACATTGTTTGTTAATTATTAATCCAGTTTCAAATTGTCTTTATAAATAATAATAAACTGATAACAAACATTGTTAATTATTAATCCAGTTTGATTTTCTCCCTAAATAAATAATACTAAATTAATTTGAAATATTTTAAAGTAATACTATTCCAGTTGCACATTTTGTCTACTGAACAACACTCAATGTGATAAATAAATAACAAAACACGTGCAGTTTTTATTATCAATTGAAGACCTTTTGATTTTTAGCGATTCGTCGACTTTCAGTACTGAAATCGTAACGTAAAACTTAACGTAGTTTAACACAAAGCTAAGCAATAGACTAGCTACGCTCTTCCCATCTCTGGTATCGAAATTCGACTTTTAACTTCATAACTCAGCACACTTGACGCTGAGCCAGCGTGGGTAGCCGATAAGCAGCCTAAACGTAGAACACAAATAAATTCATAATTTATAAACAAATTAGTAGTTATTTAACAATTAGACTCGTCTTATCTTAAAAACGGACATATCTTTAATTTATAGCTGTTTTTCGTTCATTACTAGTAAAAAAATGTTTCTAAGAACATTTATTTCACACAGATAGCAAGTTCGGTTCTAAACTCTGAGTGTAAGACGTTGTATTGTAACGCTTTTCAACATTGTTTACTGTAGCCAAGGCGACCACTTCCTACGGTAAAGTGAAACTAAAACCATTCTTAGTTCGAATACTTTGGTCAGTGACACCTGAAAGGATTAAAAGCACATTGTTAGGTGATGTTCTCACCCTGTTGAAAACAAGTTCAATACCTTCTAGAGGTGACGTCATATTTTATGCTCATAACCTGTGTAACCTTTTTCAGGTATTTTGTAGTAGGCTTAAGTAAACATATTTCATAAGTTACAGGTGTTTCCTCAAATTAATGTATGAACTGATTTTAACCAAGCAATGATTCATAAGGAGTATGTCAGAGAACACTATAAACAGTGAACATAGAAACAATGTACCTATAGAAACAGTGTAATATAAAAACAATGTACAATTGATAACAATGTACTTATAGAAATAGTATAATATAGAAACAATGCACAATTGATAACAATGTTTATCGAAACAATGAATCTATAGAAACAATGTACAATTGATAAGAATGTATCGAAACAATATACAATTAGAAACAATGCACAACTGGTAACAATGTACCTCTTGAAACAATGTATCGTAGGAACAATTTACTTGGCTCGCATGGACAGGTTGTTTAGGCACTCGACTCCTAATCTTAGGGTCGCGGGTTCGAATCCCCGTCACACCAAAAAGGCTCGCCCTATAGCCGTGGGGGCGTTATAATATGACGGTCAATTCCACTATTCGTTGGTAAAAGAGTAACCCAAGCGTTGGCGGTGGGTGGTGATGACTAGCTGCCTTTCCTCCAGTCTTACACTGCTAAACTAGAGACGGCTATCGGAGATAGCCCTCGTATAGCTTTGCGCGAAATTCAAACCAAACCAAACAATTTACCGATATCAACAATATATAATAGAAATAATGTAAATTAGAAATAAAGTGTAAGAGAAATAACGTAACTTAGAAACACTGTGTAACAGAAATCCAACTATCATAAAAAACTGTGTGGAAACTAGTGCGGTATAGTACGCCATTATATCCAGCAATATATAGCAGCCCCAGGCCTACTGTGTGTTTTTCTTATAGCTAAGCCACATAAGGCTATCTGCTGAGTCCATCGAGGGGGATTGGACCCCTGATTTTAGCGTTGTAAATCTGTAACTCACCACTGTACCAGTGGGGGACCCCAGATCTAATACCATGTAGTAATAAAATATCATGCCTAATATCGCGTACTAATATTAAAACAAAACGGTTAGTAACCATTTCCTTATCAACATCGTAGATAAATGTTAGACATAGACTCATTTCAAGCTTAGCGAGCTGAAAATGATGTATTTTATAAGATGTATGTCTTCTGTATAGCGTGTGTATATTGTCTGAACGTCATAATTCTGTGTTTACACAAACTTTAACTAATAATTTATCTAATCAAGCAGGACTATGAATTAATTACGCTATTAAACAACCTACATTGCACTCCAATCTTTGTTTAGTTATTATAGGCCCGGCATGGCCAAGCGTGTTAAGGCGTGCGACTCGTAATCTGAGGGTCGCGGGTTCGCATCCCGATCGCGCCAAACATGCTCGCCCTTTCAGCCGTGGGGGCGTTATAGTCAATCCCACTATTCATTGGTAAAGAGTAGCCCAAGAGTTGGCGGTGGGTGGTGATGACTAGCTGCCTTCCCCCTAGTCTTACACTACTAAATTAGGGACGACTAGCACAGATAGCCCTCGAGTAGCTTTGTGCGAAATTCAAAACATAGTTATTATATTGTCTTTCCAGTTTCAAATGAGCACGCTGCTAGTCCCCAACCGCAGGTAACCTTGAAATTTAAGTGATTAGGGATGTTTTCTATATCAAGTGACCACGGGGAAGAGGCGACCTTCAAATCACCTATACACTGAACCCATCGCTTGACAACCACAAGAATCTGTCACCTGAGCGAAAAAGTCAATTTAAAGTGTGGAATAGGAAGAGGTTGTTGACAAGTTGTAAGAGCTGCAATTAAAGTTTGGTTGTTGTGATCACATCCAATAGGTTATCTTCAGGAAAAGAAAATGAAACTTCAGCATTGGAATTATTTCCTGAAGTTTTTATTCATTTCTGGGCTGGCAAGTTGCGGTACGAAACAAATTTCTTTTACTCCGAATCTGCCAAACGTCCGAGTCCTGGTACCCATTCTTACAACAGAAGAGTTAAATCAGGTCATCCAAAGAGCTCATCTCAGGTAAGGAAACGTACAATCACGAGCTTTTACAATAAATTAAACTAGTTCAGACTTCCAATTGTTGGCACTATGATGTTGTGTCTTAAACTTTACCTCCTACATACTTGGATAAGATGTTTTTTTTCACTTCAAGTCTGATGACAATGTCACATGGCACATTGTACCATAATGTAATATCTTGTAGAAAACTAACCGTTTATATAGTGACAGTGTCACATGGTACATTGTAACATAATGTAATATCTTGTAGAAAACTGACAGTTTATATAGTGACAGTGTCACACGACACATTGTACCATAATGTAATATCTTGTAGAAAAGTATTAGTTTATATTGTGTCAGTATCGCACGACACATTGCAAATTACAGCTGGCTGTGTCTTGGGATGGTTTGCAAAGCTTCTTAAGTTTTGATTTAAGTTGTCTCCTAAGAGCCAAAAATTACCAGTAGGCTTTCTATGTTCTGCTCAGAGTAGGTATAAACCTCCAGTAGGCTCTCTATGTTATTTTGAAAACAGATAATATATATATAAACATGTTTTTTTTGACATAATGAAATATCAGATCTTTATTATACATTTCAGTTGACTAATTCCGATATCATAGTTACCGTCACCAAAACTGCATTACTGGCATTAGTTGGCTGATTAATTAGTTTTCATTTTTTTTACTCTACTATGGTAGTACAGTATGCTTGAGAGAAATTACAACCAACTGCTTATTGGTTCTTCATTTGTGGAATCTGTACAGAGATTAATAACAAAAATAATCATTAGCAGTTTTCAGGTTTCGAGAAATTCGTTAAACAAAGGTTCTTTTTTTAATGGAAATAATGGGCAAACATATAAATATAAATTTAATACGCATCGTGACTTTGCTATCGAAAGAAGAAACTTGTTTTGTCTCTGAACATTCGCTTAAAGCTACACTAAGATTACCTGCTCTAACCCTAAGTTTGGAGAGGTAGAAGGCAGTTAGTCAACAATACTTCTCTCGCCAAATACTAGGATTTAACCGTTACACTTTTAACGCACCCACAATTTTCTAGTACGAAATGCGATTATTTTCCGGTAATAGGTCTCACACATTTACAATCTGACTCGATAACGATTGAGCCACGCTCGAACCGCCAGGAAATAACTTTCAAACATAACTCAATACAATGTTTGTTTCAGGCATTTTAATGCAAAAAGAAAGCGTTGGTTTGAAAAGTTCATAAATGTTGTTTTAAAGCTGATATTTTTAAATAGTAAATAATGAAGTAATTGTACATATATATATTCAAGGTGCATGTGTTCTATAAAGATGAGCCATATATGTATATAAAATTACGTCTTTAAACTCCAAACGAGAAACCAATAAACTTGATAGTAGTGATAAAAACATATATTTTCCTTCTTTGTTTAACATAATTATAGATTTCATAACACACGTGTGTAAAACATAACTTTTCTATTCTACAAAAGGCCTCCAAGGCATTGAAAAAAAAATGCAGCGTAAGTGATATTTTCATCTTTGTGTAATTTTCGTTTTCTATATTAAAGGGAAGAAGAAATACGTAATGAAACGTTCGACAGTACCGAAAACTTTCATGAACTAAATAACTCTTCTTGTAACATCGACACAATTTTCAAAGCACAAAAAGACATCTCGAATATTTCTCAACTTGCACTTCTTGTAGAAAAGACGTCGCTGTTAATCCACGAAAACTTTAAGTCTTTTGGGTACAATGTTCGGCATGGACTACAGAAAGTCAACATAACTGGCACAGAAATTGACCAGAGCTGTCCTTTCAAGGAGACAGGACAATGTATACCTACCAAATACAGAAGTATAGACGGACATTGCAATAATCTAGACCATCCCTTCTGGGGTAACTCATACACTCGTTATATTCGACAACTGCCGGCTGATTATGGAAACGGTAAGTAGATGCGTTTAAAACGAGTAAACAAATACAAATGTAGACGCTGGACTTTGAAAAGAAGGATATAACTCGTAGACTAGAATTAAAGTTAAATATATAGGCCTAGCTGTAATGATACATGACTTTGAAAAGAAGGATATAACTCGTAGACTAGAATTAAAGTTAAATATATAGGCCTAGCTGTAATGATACATGACTTTGAAAAGAAGGATATAACTCGTAGACTAGAATTAACGTGTCTGTATATTCCATATAATGTATAACATTATGTAACAGAAATTTTGTTTCTAGATAGTATGTGTTATTTCTTAATTGCTTATGTTGTAAAAGTACAAAAAATGGCTAGTAATCCCTTCAAAGTTTGCTTTTGTGACCTGGATAATGAAATTTATAAATTAACCTATTTTCTATGTAAAACAGGCAAATTTGCACACTTTCATTTACATAAGGTCTGAATAAAACAATATATGAATCAAGATTTACATGTATTTGTACTAAAGTTACACAAAAATGTTTAGAAGTAAGAAGGTTTGAGACTGTAATGTAAATCACTTTCACGTATCAGCCCCCAAACATAGTCTCCCATCCTGTTCTCATTACACGCTCCTTGGTAGCAGCATTCAAAGTCCAGTATACATTGGTGGAAGTGCTAGCCCTGCTCTTCTGAGTATGTTCCCATGTTCTCCTTGAATTTATCAAGATGAGTGTCAAGGTTATTTACTTTCAGGGACATCCTGCAGCCCATATTGCCATAGTTCTTTACCAGAGCCTCAACCAGTTTCACATAATTTTTGGCCTTATGATTACCCAAGAAGCCCAAACCACTGCAATAAAGCTGCCCCAAGCATTTTTTTTTCCTTCCTACTAAGTTTCTTGGGGAATTCTGTGTACTCCAGAATCTTCTTTATTTGCAGTCCAACGAAGACACCAGCTTTGACCTTTGCCTCAGACAGCTTAGGGAAGAAACCTCGAAGGTACCTGAAGGCTGCATACTCCTTATCAAGAGCTGTGACAAATTGTTTCATACAGCCCAATTTTATGTGCAATGGTGGGAACAATGCCTTCTGGAGGCCCATTAATGGCTGACACTTGACATTGTGCCTCCCCATAGAGAAATCAGTCCGTTGTGGCCAGTGCTTCCTGTTGTAGTGCGCTGCAGTGTCCCTGCTGTCCCAAAGGCAAAGATAAAATGGAAACTTAGTAAAGCCTCCTTGGAGACACATCAGGAATGCCACTATTTTGAGGTCTCCAATAACCTCCCAGCCATACTAATCATACTTCAAGTATTCTAGCAAGGTCTTGACCCTGTTGTATTCCTCTTTAAGGTGCATCGAATGAGCCAGTGGAAAAGTTCTACAACACTCTAAAAAATTCTTGTAAGTTCTACGACATTCTAGAAAGTTCTTGAAAATTCTTGTAACTTCGAGAAAAGTCTCTCTCAGCTACTCAGTACTGAATCTACCTGGAATCTTCTGGAAAACTGGTAAATTTGAAACTTTCATTACCCAGGTCACAAATGCAAAGTTTGAAGAGAAAAATAGGTCTTTTCCATTTACTTTAGAGATAAGCAACTGGAAAATAACACTTTCTGCCCAGGAACAAGAAAAATTAAAAATTTGTTTTTACATCTTGTCATTTACACATTTTGTATCTGTATATTTCGCATGTGTAATTTACACACTTTGTAGGTGCATGTTATACCAGGTCATCCCATAAGTAATGTCCGAAAATTTAATACAGAAAGTGCATCATCATTTTTGTCTTTGTAGAAGGCATTTATGACTAAAATGTGTAGTAGAACGTGTATAAAAATGTTCAGACAAATAAAAGAAACTAACCTAACTCCACCTATTCAGATCATTAATCAAATAAACCCTTATATAAGATGGATGTGTTTGAGGAGCACATCAGGCATATAATGTTTTATGAGTTTAAAAAAAAGATAAAAATGCAGCAGAAACTACATGAAACATTCAAGGTGTTTATGATGCGCAGTCTCTCAATGAAAGAAAATGCCGAAGGTGGTTTCAGAAATTCAGATCTGGTGACTACAGCTTAAGTGATGCACCACAATCAGGTTGTCTTGTTGAATTTAATGATGACTTGCTGCTGGCTGCACTTGATGATGATTGTCCTGTAACAGTTAAGAAACTAGCACAGAAGCTTAATTCAATCCATTCAACAATTTACCGTTATCTGCAACAGTTTGGAAAGGTGTCAAAACTTACGAAATGGGTTCCCCATGAGTTGACAGAAACCAATCTTAGAGCAATCTGCTCTGCACTCTCATGAACGTAACACCTTTTTTGGATAGGCTAGTGCCTGGAGTTGAAAAATGGAAATTTTATGAAAATGTTAATCGCCACAGACAATGAATGGCTCAGTGCAGGTAGACTGGCTGAAGCACAGCTCAAAATGGACCTCCACCCAGAAAAATCTTGTTAAGCATTTCATGGGATATTGTTGATGTGATCCACTTTGAGTAGCTACCACGTATTATAACAAGTATATCATACTTCTATTGTCAACAGTTATAGTGCTTGAATGTTGTACTGAAAGAAAAGAGGCCTGCTTTGATCAATCATAAAGGTGTTGTGTTACACCAGGATAATGCACGGCCCCATACAACAAGGATCACATCTGCAAAGATTGAAGAACTAGACTGGGAAGTCTTTCACATCCTCCTTATTCTCCAGACCTTGCTCCATCAGATTATCATCTATTCCGAAGTTTGCAGATTTGATGGAAAAGAGCTTGGAACACATGAAGATGTCAAAATTACCCTCTCTACATTCTTTTCCTCCAAACCACAAGAATTTTATAGAAGTGGAATTCAGAAGCTTGTGAATCGTTGGCAGGAAGTAATTAATAATAATGAAACATACATTATTGATTAAATAACATTAAAAGCATTTGAAATCTTTTCTCTTTTTCTGAACCTAAAATCGGACATTACTTAATGGATGAGCTGATAGTTAGACCTACTTCTGTATAAAATTCATAATTTTTAATGCTCTTGTATGCTCCGTTCACTTTATACGCTTTACCTGTATATAATATATAACTTATCTTCAGAAACTCTCCATTAGTATGTAGCGCCATCCATTGGGTTGAAAAGATATTTTAGGTACGTGTATGATATGTTTACCATTTATATTATACCTGTATATGTACATATGTAACGAAATATCAAAAACAGATACTTACAGATCAGTCAAGTAAATTAGAGAAAGTTTGTAGTGATAATCCGAGCCGTGATTGGGTAGCTCTGTAATGGATAAAAAATTACTGATTTAGAAAATTTTAAATTGTTATACCGTAAATTTTAGCAACGTTTTATACGTATTATGAGTATATATGTACATAATGTATCGTAACTAATACTTTGAATGGTAGGTTTATCATTTAGTAAGGTGGTTTTCTGACGCGTGAATTATTTGGAAATCTTTTTTATTTCTACTCTCAAGTACTACTGTATTTAAAACCAAAATCAGTTTAACTTACACATCCTCTACGTCTGTTTTCACAAAGTAAGACAGAGGCCAATATTTGATATATAAGTTTGATGGTAGTTTTAACAATGCAGTTTACATCTGTGTTGAAGTTATTTAATTTTTGACATTTCAGTTAATAATTTATTTATTATGTAATTGACTCATCCTGCTTAGTTCCACGTTTTGACAAATTATATATCTTTTCTTCTTTAGAAATCAATTCTCCCCGTATTAGCACGAATGGAAAACCTTTACCGAGCGCTAGACTGGTCAGTTCTCAGCTGCTGGGCGGTAAGGACAATCACCCACAGGGTCATCTGTCAGTGTTAGCAGTAATATGGGCAAGCTTTATGTTAGATGACATCAGTCATACAACCAAATTCACAGGTTAGGTCACATATGGAGTTTTATTTATACTCACGTAAATGTGTTTCAATAAACAGAACTTGATATATACTCGAGCTGTCTTACTTGGTACAGAGACGATACTAATATAAAAACAACTTTTGACCATCACCAACTAACAGTCTTACTTATAAATAAATGCATGAAAATATAAAGGATCGCTGTAAGAGGAAAACATATATTTAATCAACATGTATAGGATTTTTGTCTCTCTTTTGTTTACACACAGGTTTCCGATCCACAAACTTGAAATGTTGCAACGTCACAGAAGAACCCGAACATCCAGAATGTTTTCCCATCGATGTAGTATCCGATGACGTCTGGTATGGTAAATACAATCAAACCTGTCTTCAGTATGGTCGCTCAGCCACAGTTTTAAGAGAAGGTTGTACCCTCGGCCCCAGGGAACAAATTAACCAAGCCACATCGTTTTTGGATGGATCTGTCATCTACGGAACAACAACTAAAGCAGGCCACAATCTACGAGTCTTTCGAGATGGTTTACTTAAAACCCGTCAAAATGAGGAAGGAAAAGAAATCCCCACAGCTAGTACGTGCACAGAGACTTGCTGGCACGAAACGAACAGTTCTTGTCTGGATCCTCGTCTGTGGTCAGATATTGGTACCATGGCTCTCTATATTGTGTGGGTTCGTGAGCATAACCGCATTGCTCGGGTTCTCAAGCAGCTCAATCCGTCTTGGAATGACGAAGTTCTCTACCAAGAAACCCGAAGGGTAGTCGTTGCTGAACTTCAGCATATCACCTACAACGAATTTATACCCGTCTTTCTTGGATTCGAAACCGTTTCTAAGTTTGGCCTTAGTTTAAGACGAGGAGATTATTTTCGTGGATATGATCGCGAGAAGATAGCTGGAATATCAAACGTTGTAGGCCTAGTGATGAGAGGAGCGTTATTGTCGGTCACCCCTGAGTTTTATGAACTGATAGGTCCAAAAACCCTGGGATTCGAGGGAAATGTATCATGGACTACAACGCTATTTCATTCTTCCAGTCTTGTCTACACTTCAAAATTACGTCACCTAATAATGGGGACTTTGATACAGAGTGCAATGCCTGTGGACATCAACGTCAATAATCAAGAGCTCTTTAGTGAAGGTACTAAATCTGTTTCTTTAATATAAAAGACACAGTTCTACAAAAGAAATAATTTTTCTTCAGTGTAAATGACAGAGGGTCGCAGGTTCGAATCCCTCTCGCGCCAAACATGCTCGCCCTTTCAGGCGTGGGGGCGTTATAATGTGATGGTCAAGCTCCCAATATTCATTGGTAAAAGTGTAACCCAAGAGTTGGCGGTAGGTGGTGATGATTAGTTGCCTTTCCTTTAGTCCTACTGCTAAATTAGGAACGGCTAGCGCAAATAGCACTCGCGTAGCTTTGAGCGAAATTCAAAAACAAACAAGCAAAAGTGAGAGAAGGTTGCTAAAAGAAGGAGAGCATAAAATACTGTAAAAAATAATTATTTTTAATTTTATCGTTTCTTGTAGACACAGTTATGCCCTCAAGTGGCACAACGGTATGTCTGCGAACACACGTAGCTTCAGACTGGGCAGAGCACAGATAGCCCATTGTGTATCGTTGTGCTTAATTACAAACAAGACACAATTATAGTAGAACGAGACAAACAATAAGATGAAGGTATAAATGAGATTTTAGTACGTTCTTTGTTAAGTGTAATATATGTTTCATGTTTTTGTTTTTACAGTTTACACTAATGCTAACGCATAGGTGCAAACATAGTTAAAATTGATAGTGAGGATATATGGAGTTTTATAAAGTGTTGTATGCTTAAAATATGGCTTCTGGTACCTGAATCATGAGTGGAACTTAAAGAATGTTTTGGTAGCTTCTGCGTGGTTGTTGTGCCAGTAATAAACAAATAAATATACATTATCTTAACATCAGAAAATACCAAAACAAATTGTTAAAATCGTCTCAAAAACAAATATCCGATCAACATTTCAACTAAATGATTTTTGTTTGTTTGTTTTTGAATTTCGCACAAAGCTACTCGAGGGCTATCTGTGCTAGCCGTCCCTAATGCAGTGTAAAACTAGAGGGAAGGCAGCTAGTCATCACCACCCACCGCCAACTCTTGGGCTACTCTTTTACCAACGAATAGTGGGATCGACCGTCACATAAAAACGCCCCCACGGCTGAAAGAGCTAGCATGTTTGGCGCGACGGGGATGAGAACCCGCGACCCTCAAATTACGAGTCGCACGCCTAAACACGCTTGGTCATGCTGGGCCTCGATTAAACGAGATAGAGCGATTTAAACGAATGTGATACACATATTTTATATTATAATTGATAGTAATAATGACGGATTCTATTGTTTCCATTTCCAGGTATAGATGTTATGGCTCTTCTTATCCAGCAAAGCCGCGATCATGGAATACCAAGTTACACCGCTTGGCGAACGTTTTGTGGGTTTCCACTTGTGAAGAGTTTTGAAGATCTCGAAACTTTTATCGACAAGACTATTGTAAAGCTCTTTCAACAGATATACAAAGTTGTAGAGGACATTGACCTTCTTCCTGGAGTACTAGCAGAAAGGCCCCTAGAAGGGGCGATGGTTGGTGAAACCCTAGCCTGCCTTCTAGGATACGAATTCTATCTACTTAGGGGCTCTGACCGATTCTGGTATGAAAATGACCTCCCCCCTTCAGCGTTTACGCTCGAGCAGCTTCAGGAAGTCCAGAAGGTCACGATGACACGGATATTGTGTGACAACATTTTTAACGACGGTTATATTCAGCCCAATTCATATCGAATCCCAGATCCATGGCTCAACAACTTCGTTTCATGTAAAGATAAACTTATTCCGTCAGTGGATCTTAGCAAGTGGCGCTCCGAGGTCTCGTTTGAAAACATTCCACCGGAAGCCATTGCAAATGCTCTCAGAAACACCTTGCGTTTTTTAGAGCCTTCGAGAGCAGAGGTGAATATCACGAACTTCTTTAATCAATCAGAAAGTCATCTGGAAAACACTCTTGATCCATCTCAAAGTCGGGGTCTTTTACGGGCTACTGTTCAGTCTCGTTTAGTCCATACTCAGTCCGTCCTTCTCGAAGAGGCAACAAGACATGTGATCCAAGAACTAACTAGAAACTTAGACCCCGTTAAAAAGAAAGAGAAGATATTAGATATACTGCCCTCTCTCCAGCACGTCCCTTTACTCCAGTACAACCTACATTTCGAGGAACCTAAAGTTTGTGACGATGTACCCTATCCTTGTGACTACACCACTCTTTACAGGACTGAGAGCGGACGTTGTAATAACCTGGATAACCCTGAATTTGGAAAAGTTGCTCAAAATTTTATTCGCCTTTTGCCTCCAGCATACGATGACGACATTTCTTCCCCCAGAATCCGGAGTGTCAATGGTTCAAGTCTTCCTAGCCCTAGGTTCATATCTGTTATGGTACATGAGGACGGGAATGATTCGCACTTGCGATACACCAAAATGATGATGCAGTTTGGCCAGCTAATTGACCACGACATCACACATACCCCGATTCATGAAGGTATGCTAGATTTTATGATGTGCACAAATACAACAGTAAGAGCAGCATCACGTCACACTGTATTATGATTTATCTAAAATACAACAGAAAGAGTAACGCCTTTTTTGTGTTATGATTTATCTAACATGCAACACTAAGAGTACATCGCGTCCCACTCTGTTGTAATTTATCTAAAACACAACAGTAAGAGTACATCGCGTGCCATTGTCTTATGAATTATCAAAAATACAAAGTAAGAGTACATCGCGTGCCATTGTCTTATGAATTATCTAAAATACAACAGTAAGAGTACATCGCTTCTCGCTGTGTCATCATTTCTCTAAAATACATCAGAGTACATCGCCTCTCTTTGTGCTATGACTTACCTATAATACAGAATATCGCTTCCCGTTGTTAAACACATGAATTGAAACTTTACACCAATTTCTCAACACTTTAATCGCCAGGAACCGGACCATAAACTGTAAGAACAACGAAACCCAATACGATTTACAGAAGAATAATCTGTCTGAAACAAAATTATGCTTAAAGTCAACTGTTCGGTCAAAAACAGAGGATGTTGTACACTAGTTTTATTCCCTCTGATCTGTAAGACTAAAGTTAGGGAGGATTTGACCAAAAGCATAAATAACACCTTACTTTACAGAGCTGATAATTATTAACCCAATTTCTCTCTAATAATTATTCTACTGTCTTAGCTGTCAATTTAATTAACCATTATCAGAGACTCAAAAACAACGGTAATAATTATTGTACTACATTGGGTGACAGTGTGATTGGTCACCATCAAAAACTCATATACAACGGTAATAATTATTGTACTACATCGGTGACAGTGTGATTGGTCACCATCAAAAACTCATATACAACGGTAATAATTATTGTACTACATTGACTGTCAATGTAAGTGATAGCCAAAGACTCAAACAAAACTTATGATTGAGTTGTCTAATTTTCTGATTTGGTTTATTTGTTAAGTAAGAATGATGAGTTTAATTTCATTTGTTGATAACCGTCCGATCTGATTTAAACGATTTTTGTTCTTTTCAAGGCATGAATAAAGAGAAACTCGATTGTCGAGCCTGCGATTCTGCAGTAACAGTTCATTCCGAATGTTTACCAATTTCCGTTCCTTCCAAAGACCCATATTATCCTGCAGTTCACAAAGCATCACAAGAAAAGTTCTGTTTGCCATTTACTCGCTCCATGTCTGGACAGAGGACACTAGGAGTTAGGGAACAGATTAACCAAGTAACAGCTTACATAGATGGTTCTGCTTTTTACGGGTCCGATGACTGTGAGGCCAGAGCTCTTCGCACGTTTCATGATGGCCAACTAAAGATGACAAAACATCCTGACGGAGGGGGACATAAACCTCTCTTGCCAGAAACCCTTACCATAAAGGATTGTGTTAGCCATAATGGAGTTTGTTTTCTCGCTGGTGATCCTCGCGTGAGCGAACAACCAGGACTCACGACAATTCACACAATTTTTGCACGAGAACATAACAGACTAGCCCTTCGACTGCAAGACATCAATCCACTATGGAAAGACGAACAACTGTATCAGGAAACAAGGCGTATAGTTTCTGCCTCTTTCCAACACATTATCTATTCTGAGTTTCTACCTAGGGTTCTCGGTTGGGAACTCATGGAGAAATGGGGACTTACTCCTCTCAAGAGTGGCTATTATTTTAACTACGACCCCAATTGCAATGCTGCTATCTTCAATGAATTTGCATCAGCAGCTTTCAGATTTGGACACTCGTTACTTCCTCCTAGTCTGAAACGTATGACAAGTATGTACGACAGCACCGAGAATATTACGTTGGTAAACAACTTCTTTGACAATCATCTGATGTACAACGGTCAGTATTTAACTTATGAATCAGTGACCAATGGAAATATATGTATTGTGGAATACGATATAAATACACGTAAACAACAGCTACCAAAGTAATACTTATTTTCAGTAGGAAAGTGTTATATATACATGTGTATATTTCAAGTAACGTTACGAAATAAAACTGGCTAAACATTTTTTCTATATGTGTGTATATACCGTATTTTACACACTTTTATCTTTAAAAATACTTTGAAAAATCTCCATGCGTCTTCCAACACAAAAGTAATGGGTTGAGACAAGAGGTTAGGTTAGGGTCTACTCAAAACGTCCTCTCATACAGATCGTAATCTAATTATTTACCAATTACAAGTATTTTCAATAACATAAAACATTCAAGTTAACTAATACTGTGGATATACTGTGAAGAATATGAGTTATTTGACTGTATTTACTCAGTAGGTTGAAAAAAAGTGAAGGCTACATCAAGATGTTGGTTACTGATTGAAAAACATTTTTGGTCTTAGAATTGTCTTTACAAAATTAGGGTGCATCTTCCACGATGTAGCGTCTTACAAGGCGTAAAATACCGTATATGGTTTCATTAATAATTTGTATCCTATAAAGGAAGTGTTTCAACAACATATAGTCAATGTTTTTGTACCATTAATCAAAACAACATGATTTCTATAACCACTCGATTTTAAACGTATTTGTTGTAAGTTGTTTTTGTTTCGTAACTATTAAAAAAAATTACTGTAGGAGTCGGCTAGAAAATATGATACAAACCTAATGATAAGTTCGTTGAAAAGATGTCGTTTAAAAACATTGTTTTGCTATTTACTGTCCCTCTAAAACTACCATAATTACTCATACGGCAGCATAATATATAAAATTTGTTCCCGAACCTATGATGTTCCTGGGTCCTAAGGAGGGTCGTGGACTTCGACCTCTAGCGAACGTTTAGTCGCTTCGTTTGGTAAGATGAACTCTGATGCTTCTCTTTAATTTGCTTCCTTCACCTGTCATTTATTTTAATGTTTTCCTACTTGAATGTGTACTGACAGACGTACTTGTAAATTCCAGGTGGTATGATAGACGACATACTTCGGGGGTTATGTGCTGACCCTACCCCCTCGTTTGATACTCAAGTGACAAAGGCAGTGACTCGACACTTATTTGAAGATAAGAACAAACACTTTTCGGGGCTTGACTTGGTAAGTCTCAACCTACAAAGAGGGAGGGACCATGGTATAAGACCATACAACGATTACAGAGAGTTCTGTAACATAACTCGTGCATCATCATTTGAAGATCTCGTGCAAGACATGCCAGAGGACATTGTTAAAAAGTTGTCTCTTGTTTACAGGTAAGTTAGTACAGACATCTGTAGCCTTACTTCTTTTATGTGTCTTAGTAAGCACAACATTATTAAACAACCGTTAGAGTAACAACTTCAAGACGTCACAGTAAAAGTGCATCACGTTATTTTGGACTTGAATCTCACGTTGATCCCTAAACACACGAGGTAATATTTGACTTATATTATAAAAACACGTTTATATTCACTAAATGAAAACAGCTATGAATTTAATCTTTAGACATTTTATTTTATCGTTGAAAATATTTTTACAGCTGGACAAAATCAAATCAAAATAATTCAGTTTCACACTCAGTGTTTTGAAGAGCTTACCAGAGGTACAGCGTTATGTTTGAGGGCCTATAACGTGACAATTCAATGTTTAATCCCTTCGATGTATGTATCAGTAACAACAAGCAGAAGATTTTTAAATGTTTTCTTTTCCTGTTATACCAGAAAAATGACTTGATCTGGAAAACTGATTGTTAAATCTGATACCCATGTATCACACACTAGGAAGAGACATCTGATATTGTGGACACATGTCATCTTGGGCAGCGTAGTTACGTGCTGTTTTTATTTTACAATGCACGAACAGTGTTTCATTTGCATCTGTGAACTGTCAAACAGTAATGCTGTTATTACAAGTGTAAGTTGATATAAGACCAGCATAATAAGTTCCACGTGATCCTGGATTACCTTATACGGCAAAAGACGCCTCAAGGAGCTAAGGCTTCATATACCGTAGTTAGAAACACAACGAATGATGTTTTAAGTCGATTTAATTATTTATTGCCCGATAAGTCTGTTAATTGAAATATGTAATTTTCTGTTTCTACTAAAAAATTTTGCAAACTTTCATTGGATTCTTGTAATTTTTAGTCACTGAATATCTGGAGTGGAAAAAATCAAAAGGTCTGTCAAATGGTCTTATAAATATGGGCTTATTTCACATAAACTCAGGTAACTTCAAGTCTTTGTTGCAAAGTTCAGTAGCATCTGGAACTCAAAGTTTGTGCTGTAAAGTAACCCTTCATTTTGTACTTCTGCCATTGAAACTTTATTGGTGTCAATTTAGTTCCTAGAGGTAAACAATAATGTGCTCACAGTTTGTGCAATGAACGGTTTGGTAAAACACAAAGCTTCTCAGTGGGCTATCCATGCTCCTCCCACCACGGGGGCACAAATCAGTAATGAAACTGCCACATAATATATTCACCATTGTCTTTTTCATCCCAGCTGTAAAAGTGTTTTATGTTTTTCTTATAGCAAAACCACAGCAGGCTATATGCTGTGCCCACCGAAGGGAATCGAACCCCTGATGTTAGCGTTGTAAATCCTTAGAGTTACCGCTGTCCCAGTAGAGGACAAAAATTTGTTGATTGAGCTTTAGTATGTAGAATACATAGAAAACATTTGGAATATATCAGCTATATTTTGATTATATCAGACATGAGAAATTTTTTAAATGTATCAGATATGGCAAACATTGAGAGTGTATCAGATATGGCAAAGATTTGGATTATATAAGATATGAGAAATTTTTGGAATGTATCAGATATGGCAAACATTTAGAATGTATCAGATATGACCAAAATTTGGAATCTATCAGGTATAACCAAAATTTGAAATATATCAGATATGGACAAAAATTTGAATATATTATATATGAACAAATTTTGTAGTATATCATATATGGCTAAAATTTGGAATGTGTCAGATATAGCAGACATTTGGAATATATCGGAATTAGCAAAAAATTGCATTTTTCATTACTAGGGTGTAAAAACCATGGCTACAAGTTTCTGTCGACACATTAGCATGTAATACTTTCAACAAGTATAAGTGACAATTTGAATAAAGATTTCTCAAGCATGTTCTTATGAAGTTTATTAGTTCCTTCCCTGTGACCTTTAATAACGAAATAGCCGACAGGTACCTTCTAGTTACTATTTAGAGAAACATTTATAAACAATTGCTTTGTCCATTTTTTACTGTAGCTGTGGTCTACAAGTACATGATTGTTAACGATGTTAGATAACTGGACCCTGAGCAACGTTATTTAGCCTGCTTGAATTGTACTGATGTTATTTTGGCAAGTTTCTAACAAAACATAACATATACTTACATTCTGTTTAATTGTTATGTTTATTAACTAACAACTCTCAAGTATAAAATTATTTTGTGTCTATATAGCCAGGCATAAAAAAAGCATCGTTGTTGGGGCTTACACAAAGCAATTTATTTTTTAAATAATAGTGGTATCATAACTAATTAATAAGTTTCAAATATATTTTTATTAATTTTACAAAGAACACAACACAATACCATGAATATTTAACTTCAAACACAAACAGTTTTATGTTGAATAAATTTTTGATAGCACTACTGTAAGCAATATTTTTAATCTTGTTTGCTAGATTTAGCTGGAGAACATAATGATGACGTTAAAATACAAGTGTTTAATAGTATAAACGAAGAAATGTTTGAAGATTGGACGTCAATATTTCTAGTAATTTCGAGGGTATATTATAAATATGAGGTTTGTAAAAGACAGTTAAGAAAATATCACTGTTTATCTTTTAATGGTTCTGGTTCCATAGTAAGACAGTTGAGAAAATATCACCGTTTATCTTTTAATGGTTCTGGTTTCATAGTAAGACAGTTGAGAAAATATCACTGTTTATCTTTTAATGGTTCTGGTTCCATAGTAAGACAGTTAAGAAAATATCACTGTTTATCTTTTAATGGTTCTGGTTCCATAGTAAGACAGCTAAAAAAATATCACTGTTTATCTTTTAATAGTTCTAGTTCCATAGTAAACTTTAAGGTTCTACATCTACCATGCTTCAGCCTGGTCTTCATACCTTCATCTGTTATGGCGTCTATAAATTGATCATTTGTCAATGAATCCATCACTTTATGAGGAGTCTGGACACATTAACTGGACAAGCCATTTGAAATCTGCAAATTTGATTGAGGTCTTTTCTCCGTACCCTCTTCTGGAACTTTGATCTTGATACCTCTTCATGGTGCAACACCCCAAACCTGTTAGATAAAGTAGCTACCATTGCTTGATAGTTGTTAAACTCTCAACTGGGAGATTACCTAATATTAATTTAAATGGATGGATTGTTGTTCACTGTTAAAATAATTTGCAAGTTACACTGGTATGACTTCCATGGCACCTCACCGTTACAGTTCCTTGGTTTGTTTATTGACCAATGTTGAACTGGCTGTCTTAGTTCTGGAACTGCTTTTGGTAATGACATGTCTGTTACTCCAGCAAGGTCCTACAACAACAGATGGTACGGTGGTAATATATGTTGGATTGGTTTGGTGTTTTATGGCGCAAAGCAACTAGGCTATCTACGCCGGTAATATCTGTAAAACAAGTAAGTTCTATTCTATATTTTTACTAGATGGCATTGCAGTTGGGAAATCCTGACCCGATAGTTTTAATCTTTGCATTTGTTAGTTCATATTATAAATGTGTTATTCTGTATTTAATAATTATTTGTTCCAGTTTTTGGTAAAGCTACGGCTGATAACGAGATGATGTATTTTATAGGAGTGTAGATGATATAGACTTGTTTACTGGTGGTTTGGCAGAGCTTGCCGTCCCTGGAGGACTGGTGGGTCCTACTTTCGCCTGCATTATTGGTTTTCAGTTTCAGAAGCTTCGAAGGTGTGACCGATTTTGGTACGAAAATGCGAATGTGGTCGTTCGATTCACGAAGCAGCAACTCCAGGAAATCCGGAAAGTGACTCTTGCCAAAATTATTTGCGAAAATGGAGACGATATTGATCAAATTACCACAGACGTTCTGGACAGGGAAAATCCGTTCCTGTGAGTCTTGTACTTAGTTATAATGTGTTCTATGTGTTTTCTGTCATGGATCCTTGAACTGAGTCTCGCTACTTTTCCTTGAACTAACTTTCGGCAAACTTTTACAACTAAAAATTATACAAGACTGTTTTGTATTTTATGACTTTACGTAAACATTGTTAGCCTCAAAATAAGTGATATTTTAGAGAATCTGGCTGGCCTGGTGGTTAGGGCGTTGTTTGACTTGCGAACTGCGGAATCGAAATCTATAATCAAGCATTCTCGCTTCTTCAGCGGTTAGGGTGTTATGATGTTACGATCGGTTTCACTAGTGGGGGGTGTTGACTAGAAAGTTCTGAAAAGTTGACGTCACGTTTTCTAGTAATTTCAAACGCATATTATAAACACGAGATGCAAAAAGTTGTTTCAGAATAGTATAAGTGTTTCGATTGTTATTTCTAACTGATAGAGTGAATCAGCCAATGTGTTTCACTCCAGTCGTTAAAGTATACAAGTAAGTTAATTTTTACATTCTTGTAATGTAATTAACGCCATTTTTAAAGGTGGTCTTCACGTTACTAGAAAGTTCAATCTTATAAATACGTTAAGAAAGAAAGAAACTAATTGTTTAACGTTTATATGGACTGAACTTCGAATTATGTTTACCAGATAATTTAAAATGACCCGCCAACGAAAGAACAGTATTAAAACAATAGAACTATTCATTAGTATGATGGTTTGTGACAATCCTAGCATGGCCAGATGGTTGAGACACTCATCTTGTAATCTGAGGATCGCGGGTTCGAATCACCGTCACACCAAACATGCTCGCCCTTTCAGCCATGGAGACAATATAATGTGACGGTCAATCCCACTATTCTTTGGTAAAAGAGTTGGCGGTGCGTGGTGATGACTAGCGCAGATAGGCCTCGTGTAGCTTTGCGCGAAATTAAAAACAAACCAAGTCAATCCTAGCAAACTAAACTTCATGATTTGTCCAGAAGTGTTCTACAGAGTACACAATAAAAAATTAATTACTAAAAAAATAAAATGAATGGGGCCAACTGTTCGTGAGGAAAAGCAATTTCAATAAGTAACAAATAAATAAAAACAATTCAACAACCAGGAAAATTTACTTGAGATAATTAACACTTAAACGAACTTTACTTATCCAGTAAACTATAGTTGTAATATCAAAGAATAGGTCCATTAAAATCAAGGAGTTTCCAGTTTGTAATTCTATTGATTCAGCTGGCCTTATGTTCAGACTGTACACGACATCAAAGTTAGCTTGATAATGAACTACTCTCCCAGACTTGTTAATGAAAAGAGAAAAATAATTCAGTTATTTCAAACAATGAAATTATGTTAACTGAATAAAATAATTACAGGAAATATCAGCCCCTAACAGAAACAAAAAACAACACATTTCTCTTTCAAAGCCGATGCTTTATATGAACAAACGGAATGTAAGAGTTGAAATATATAGCGAGAATAAGCGGAAATTCACTAACATGGGTGTCCACAAATTATGGGTCGTGACCTCATGAAGGCTGCAGTAGGCGTGAAAGAGATCGTTTTTATTGTAAATCTTAAATATTCAAAGTGGCTTCATATTCTCAGGCTCTTCGCCTTGTGGTTTTGTTGTAGAAAAGATTGTTGTTTTTTTTAGATATCTGTGCCTAGCCAGAATTTGAAGTGATAGACTGTAGAAGACAATCAATCGCTCGAACTTTGGATCTCGTTTGTAAACCGTTACAACGTTGGTATCCTAATAAGAACAATACTCTTTAGCAACTTTGAGTGGATTTTACCACCACTATTACAGTGCACTGTTAAAGTACAACGAGCATTTATTGCGTCAACAGGACTCCCAGACTTACGGTTTCGACTACGCATTCCTTGGCCATGCTAGTCGAAGTTAATCTTCTAGATTAACAGAGGCCCTTAGTTCATAAGGAAGTTAATCACTGGAAAGTTAAAGTGCTAAGAAAATCACATGAGTTGAATAAATAATTGTTTGTAATGTGTGTCATTCCTGTTTATAAAGTAATCTTAAATACAATACTTGGAGTGCGCCATTAAATTTCCTATTTAAAAAGAAATCTTCAATGTCCACTTCTCAGATACATGCCAGTTACTGTGCAATCACATGAGATTAATCAGTTAACATCTAAATGATTTAAACTTCGAATTAAGGATTCAATATATATACATAAGTCCAAGTTAAACTTCCCACATAAAACTCAAAGTTAAATATCCCAGATATACCTCAAGTTAAGAGTCCCACATGAGAGCCAAGCTAATGATCCCATGTATAACTCCAAGTTAAAGGTAAAACAATTAACTCAAGTTAAGGATACCAAATATAACTCCAGGTTAAGAACTTCAAATATAACTCCAAGTTAAGAACTTCAAATATAACTCCAAGTTAAGAACTTCAAATATAACTCCAGGTTAAGGATGTCAGATATAACTTCAAGTTAAAGATCCCAGATACAACTCCAAGGGTCCCAGATATAACTCCTTTACCAGGTCTAATTTCTACTTTGACAATCTTATATTTTTAAAATTATTTGGAAATATTTTCGTTAAGGTAGATTCAAATGACGGTTATAAAGAAACCTTTACTGTGATGAATGTACTGTGCATGCGTTTACTTTCTCATTCTGTTTCTTTCTGATAAATTGCTGTGATTTTCAGTAATCCTCGCCGATCGTGTGAGAGTTTGCCCTCCATTGACTTGGGCTACTGGATAGAGGCGTCGAAATGTCAAGTCGAAGGTCAGCTGATTGACCGTGGCAGATCTAAACTTGTTACACCGTGCATGTCATGCACGTGCACCACTGAAGGGCCGATATGTCGATCGCTGAAGATTGATAACTGTTCACGTCTTCTTCGAGATTTTTCGAGATACGAAATTATGGATGACATTGTATGCAGAATCCAGTGTGCACACATTCCTTTATAGTGAACTAATGTGTATTGTCAAATTACGTCCGATTTATGTACTGTCAAACATTAATATCTGTATAAAAAGGTTTCAAAAGTTGTTTATCTTTGCGTCTTATTTGAGAAAGGGATAACATTACAAACCTGGCATTACCTCTCAAAAAGGGAAATACAAAAGCTTACAAAACATATCATTACATAGATAAAAAGTTCGACTCGCTTCATTGTTTAATGTTGAATTATAATTTATCAACCAATAAAAATACACATTTTACAGATAGCCAGTAAATATTCAACTCAAGACAATGTCCAGATATGACTTGACCTACAACGTAAAGTTAGTTACAATGTCGGAGTATGTCATGGATGCGTCACACAAAATACGATGATTCAGTTCTTTCAAAGAAAGCCAACAATTGGAAAACTGAAAAAAAAAGAAGTTTTGTCTTTTGTTGTTGTTTTTGGAATTTCGCACAAAGCTACTCGAGGGCTATCTGTGCTAGCCGTCCCTAATTTAGCAGTGTAAGAACCAGAGGGAAGGCAGCTAGTCATCACCACCCACCGCCAACTCTTGGGCTACTCTTTTTACCAACGAATAGTGGGATTGACCGTTACATTATAACGCCCCCACGGCTGGGAGGGCGAGCATGTTTGGCGCGACGCGGGCGCGAACCCGCGGATTACGAGTCGCACGCCTTACGCGCTAGGCCATGCCAGGCCCAATGCATCGTAATCATAAGATTATATCATTGTTTTAAGAAAGACTTCAAAATTGCTGTTGTTGCCATAGCATGTGCCTCCATCTGCTATCAGAGAGGGATTTTAACACACTTTCATTTCCAAAACAAGCTTTAAGAATTTTCCACCAGCTGGTTGAGGCTGAGAAAAGCAGTGTAGAGATAAAATTAACTGCCACTTGACAGCATTCAACAGCACTACCAGGTTTAGTGAATGGGCTGCACAGGGCACATATATTGCAAACTTATTTCTTCATAAACTTATGCTGCATCCCCTTATAACGCCCAGACATGTCAGCAGCACTGTTGTAAGACTGACACTTACATTTTGAAAAATTAAGTTTGCAAACTTCACGTAAGTACTGCAATACCTAGTTTGCCATTTCCTCACTGATATGGCTTTCCAGTTTCAGAAAGGTTAAAAAGCGTTCAGTAGGCTGCCCATCTTTTAAGTATCGAAGTACAACACTTAATTGAGCAATATGTGATAGATCTGGCGTCAAGTCATGTTACTGCATCAACAATGAACGCGTGGGCTTTCTGAACCATTGGTTCAATTAGTTCTTCACAGGTGGTTTTGGACAAACAAGAAGAATTTACTTTTCCAGAATTTCCATATTTCGAAATGTGCCCTGCTAAAAATTGATCAAACTGACTTATGAGCTCAAGCAGCCCTAAAAAAATTCCATTCTGCAGTGAACCTAATTTTTCATCTGTTCCTTGAAAGGCTAGGTCACATTCAGCTAACGCACGAATAACAGCTATTACACGCTCCAAGACATATTCTCAGTAATTACACTCTTCTTTAATTTGTTTCTCAACTCTTTTCGCAAGCCTAAACCTTGTCTGTAAGTTAAGTATGTTAGCATAGAGTCTGGGTGAGTAGTGCTTCTTTCATGATGATCAATTATAATAGTATTTCGCCAGTCACTGAACCCTTCTCTTTCAACAATACATAAGGAAACTTTAAGGGCAAAAAGTTTACAAACAAAGCAGTAAACTACCCCTGTTGATGTTGAATACAATAACCACTCTCTCTTGTATTGCTCACCATTGGCTTTTACCCCAAAGAAAAGTGTTCGCAAATAGTATCTCGTTGGTTTGCCACTATTGAAAGTCCGGCAAAATTTGCCAAATGGCCCATTGTGGTATTGACAGTCAGTGGGTCCACAAACAATCCATAAGCCACATCATCAGCAGAGAAATCGAGCCACAAACCTGGATCTTTTGCTTTAGTTTTTTCATCTTTTGTGGACTAAAGTATTTTACCATAGTCTAGTAGATTGTCATTTTCAGCAATTATTCAACTTCAGACTGTCTGGTAGAGCATCTTGCATCAACATTAACACTAAAGATATCAGGAGAATTTACAGGCAAAGTGAAATCAGTTGTGAGACTTGTGCCAGTTGAGCCAGCCTGTGACACCTCAACGTCACCATGATGTTCTGACCTTGAAGTGGACAAAGTGGTACTTGTGGGTGTGAGAGCTTGGTTCAACTTCAATCTTGTTAGACTCAGAAGCAGTACAAGTGACTTATGATGGAGGAGATGGGTTTTGGTTTGGAATATCATGTTGTGTAAGTTGAGTGAAAAATTAGTCAGCTTTCCAGTCTTGGTTCCTTTTTGCCAGTTTTTTCTTTTGTGCACCACTTAATTGAACATGTTTCATCTTGCAGTCTGAAAAATACAGAAAAAAAACCCAAAAGAATATGGACCATATATAGTCATAATGATTAAAAAAAACACTGAAATTCATAAGGAAAAACGTTGGTAATCCAGTCAAAGATACTAAACTCTAGGTCTACATTTCGACAAATATTGTCAGAAAGTTATCCTAAGACCTAGTTCCTCAGCACATAAGTATGAATTCATAAATACCTTTATTGATTTGCTGCATTCTAATTGGTTGAAAACCATTCGAGACCAGTCTCAAATCAATTTGAAACTGGCTTCAATCTATTTTAGGAGAATTAGTTTTCAGCCATTGCAAAAGTTTCATTAAGGTTGTTGCTACGGTAGTTGTATGCAACAAACAACGTCAGTGGTAAGATGCAAATCAATTGTGAGTCAAAAAGTATTACAAAACAATTTGTGATCAACAACACATACTGTAGTAGACTATATACATAGTGATCATCCTGTACTGGTACACATACATAACATAAAGTCAATTGTAAACTGTACTGCACATTGAACTTCTAAACACTGGGTTAGGCCTAATCTAGAGTCGTCAATCCTAATAAAATATCTGAAGAATGAGTTCTAACCTCAACTTTGAGCTCAGTTTTGACCAACAAAATAGGCATATGTCTGAAACTTTATCTACATGTCTGGATGGGAAGGCAAATTCAAAACGACAGTCTTAAACTGGGAATAACCCACTTCATTATTCCAGGTTACAAGTGTTTCCAGTGTATTTACACTAAACTAGTCACAGTATTTAGGCTTAACATTATTGTCAGTCAGTTCTCAGATAACAACACTAACGTTAGGTCTAATGCTAATACATTGCAACTGAGGCTACTAACGTTAAGCCAAGTACTCAGTAATAACCTTGCTCACATGAACTTGTTCAATTCATGCACTTTTTCAGACAATCCTAAATCAGTTTTGTTGATTTGTCGGTTCTTCACAGTATCCTTGTATGACCATGTTGCCACGGTACTGTACTACTACTAGTAATATAGTGTATATATATATGTTGCCGTACATGTCGAAGTCTTGCGCAATTTTACCTAAAAGGTCGAATTATCGCCTTTAGACTGCTCCGATCAGTCAGTTGTTTTCAGAAATGTAATAGAACACATATTGATCTGAATTTATAGCCGCAAAATAGTTGAATTATACCTAAAAGTTTGTTGTCGTTGTCTCTGTGTTTTCCCCGGGATTGTTCGTTGTCTTATAAAATATATCACCAGAGGGCCGAGCTGGGTCGGGCATTATGACGTCAGGATAGGATCACGAAAGAAGTAAGGAGAATATAATTGTGATCACTATTTTTAGGTCTAAAAATGACATATTTAACAAAATTTTGTTGGTTATTTATGAAATGGGATAAAAACAAGGATGCCTGGTCTTAAATTACATTTAAACCCTTGTATTTATCCCCTATAGTAAATCTCAGCTTCAGATCTGTTTATATTATTACATAATCACAAGGGAATACATACACACCAAATACTCTTAGATGTGGCTAAATAAAGCAGTAAAAGGTAAAACTAAACAGTTCCACTGTCTATAATTTCTTATAAATATCCACAGAAGAAGAAATGATTGAGAAAAATATTTCATCTTCAAGGTCAGACATCATAACATACGATCGTATTTTACCTGAAGTTTTATCAACATTTTATACTGCCCTTTACAGTAATCTTTCGCAAATCAATGACTTCTTACTTCAAATACATAGTTTAGTAGTTTCGCGAAACTTTAGTCACTCACCGAGCCAAAGAAAACGTTATTATAACAATGCAGAGTAAAGTCGAACACGGCAGTTAATGACAGTTACAAAAAAATTGACTGAAGTTGAGTGTGGCAGTGAAAGAGTTAAGGGCATGATGGCTAGGGAAAAACCTCTGTGGTGCTCCCTTTCCCTTGGTGCTCTAAGCACGTGCTTATTTTGCTTAATAGTTAATCCAGAGCTAATCTCTACTCACTCATAAAAGTTCAGCTATGAGTATGAAACTTCTTGCTACTTTGTGTTGTCCTGGTCAAGAAACTAGTGTTTGATTTAACACTACCAAACCAAGTTACAGGATCTAACCAGACTCAAACACATAAATATTTACTATTACCTCATGAAGTTTGTTTTATAAATCAATGACGCAAGCACTCTATTACAAACGTTACTGCAAGTAAAAAAAAACCGCTAAGTTATAAGCACTTAATATTTCCTTTGAGCCTTTGAGAAACTTTACTTTTGGCCAATAGCCCTTAATAAGTTCAAGTTCTTAAGTTTACCACGTGGAATCGTGAAGGAATATGTTGACTTTCAATGTGTTTAAAGATGATCCATTCTCTAATTGTTAAGTTAAACTTGTGCAGTTGGTAATAAAATTATGTGTACACCGAATGTTGTTGACAAAAGCGAAAACTAAAAGTTGTAAGTCAATTAGTTACAAATATCAGTGCAGTAAAATTTCTATAAACTAAAAGAGGGCGCTAATGTATTATTAAAGTCGTGAGACCCGGCAGTTCGTCTGGTAAATCGTTGTCTGTAAGAACCAGTGCTAGGTAAACGTTAAACGGTAAGTGTATTGATGGTTTTATTGTGAATTATTAAAGTGTAAAACTAATTAATCATGCATGTTAAGAATGGTAGTGATAAATAAAAATGAAAGCAACTACATGAATATTGGAAATTCTGAGATACATCCATGTATCTGTTATTAATGATAACTTAACATAAAAGGTATTTGACAGATTTAAATTATCATACGTACGAGATGAAGCGTGTGGCACGTTCATTCTATAGTACTACAACTTTGAGATTGTAGTAAGTAGTAAAGCAACGTGGCGTTACTAGAAACAAGTTGTAATTGCTAGCTAAGCGGGGTAGCTGGCTATTAAAGTATAATTTGTAGATGTAATCGTGGCATGCTACATTGCCAGATTTCATTTTTTACCCCCCGCTATGTTTACTTTTGTGGATTTCAAGTTAAATATCAAGAATTCATTTAACAAATAATAATTAAAAGGTACCGTGACCTTTGTTCATAAGTTTGCATCTATCAAATAGTAATTATTATTTGATCCGAGGCGTATTGTGAGTAATCAGTTGATGACACGTTAAAAGATACACTAAAAATGAAGTCCGAAGACAAAATAATATTTTACTAAGAAAGGGCTCAGAATCATTCTGGAGATTTAAGGATTATCTTAAAATTTACATGGATAAGTTAAGACTTCAGACTTCAGTTTATTTATTGAAAAAAAGATGGTTAAGTGATGTTAACAGCATTCCTTAAATAACATTTACCCATAGAGTATGGGACCCGTACGTGTGGAACTATTCTTACACTCGCTTGCCCTAGTAAAAATAAATTATGATAAAGAGAGTCTCACATTTTGGTCACATTAGCAGTTTTATATTATGAATTTTAACCAGGTTAAACCAAGACAAATCCAGAATCATGCTGAGCTAGGAAATGTAGCTTATTTTACCAGTTTGTTCACTGAATATTTTTTTTCTCTGAAGGCAAACTTGTATTCTGTGTGCACACTTGACCATATGCTAGTTTCTCATTCAGATTCCTATAGAATATTTTCTATGGGGTCAATAAATAAATCTGATTTGTCCGAGCTATATTATGATGATAAAAGGACAGAATTTTTAAGATTTGAAAGTGATAGTTTTAGTCTTCTAATATGGTGCTTGTTTTATGGAGTGACGTCTTGTTGGCTGTAGTAGAAGCTGACACTTTATACAAGAATTGAAGACGATAATTTATGAATTCGTGAAAAAGTAAACGTGAGGTTTAAGATTTTATTTATACGTTTTATCAAGGGTAGGCATGGAAAAACAGCATGGCAACACTAAATGGCTCTTTATTGTCTGTTTGTTTTATGTTATTATGGCTTTACTGAAATGTAGAATTAATTTTCAATATAAATCTGAAATGTAAACGTTTAGTGAGTTGTACAGAGACATTCAGATGTCTTATGTTTTTCTGCTAAAGATACATCTATGAATTGAAAGTCGTTCTGACTTAGTGAAAGTACCAGATGGTATCTGTGTGAATATATTCTTCATAGCACGGTTTCAATATTATGTTTGTATAGAATTCTCTATATGCTTATCTACAGTTTTTTCAACATCATCATGTATCGTATCTGATATTTCCTCTAACATGAACTGTTGCAAAATCAGAAGTGTAATGTGAAACGTTCCAAACTCTGACGTTAAATTAATTAATGATACCATGTTTAATGACTAAGGTTTTAGCATGTGGACTTTGATCTCCACCTGTACTAATAGGTTTCAGGACATCCAAAATGCTCAAGAACCCTTTTTATCTTAACTTGTAACATACATACCAGTACTGCTATATTATATATTTTATCTTGAATATAACCTCTTTTTTAGAAAAATTCTTGCGTTGTGTTTGTAATTTTTAAACTTGTTGAAAGTTAATGTGAAATATTATTATTATTAAAAACGCAGAAAATTTTTGTCAAATACACATACATAGAATCTTACTAAAGAAAATAGTGATTTATCATTTTTTTATCTTGATAAAATTCACTATAAGCGTAATTCATTGTGTTTTATTATAAATACAGTGTGTAATCATACAACGAGCCTCTATCGCCATGCATTTTACCACAAGTTCATGGTTTAGTGAAGTGAATGGTTATGTTGGTGAGTTCAAGAATATTTAATACAGCTCTGTTAATAGAGACAACGGGTGTACGCAGTACTCCAGATTCATAGAGACAACGGGTGTACGCAGTACTCCAGATTCATAGAGACAACGGGTGTACGCAGTACTCCAGATTCATAGAGACAACGGGTGCACGCAGTACTCCAGGATAATAGGAACAACGGGTGTACCGAATACTTTAAAACTTTATCCCTATTAAATAGCCTATAACCATGTATTTGAAGAAATCTTCTGTCATCAAAATCATCTACATTTAACAATGTTTCAGTTATTCCCATTATATCAAAAATCAATCTTCCATTCCAACACTAAAGTTATCTATTTTATTTCTAGCATTACAATAGTTACAATTAAACCTAGCGTTATAACTCTTCTATACTTATTTCTTATGTTAAACTTTTCTCAGCTTCTTACTGTTTTTTGTATTCAGTTTTCCTGGCCCTCACCACTCTCATGGGTTAAAACCTCCCTTACAGCTGAGTTAATAGCAAACAAGCCAGCCCCTAGCCTATTGGAATATATGGTTTACATGGATCCCACTAGTTGAACCCCCCCCCCCCCTTTCCTTCATCTGTTCATTTCTACATACGAACCTAAGCCCAGCATCATATAGTTCGAGTGGTCTATATGAACTTCATTCTCACAGTTAATTCTAGGCAGTGTTCTTGACACAATTAAGTTATGACCTGTTTCTTTAAATAATTTTATCAACTATTTGTACGTATTAATTAGCTCCTCTAACCTAACTTTTCCTTCATCATTAGCCCATACATGCACCACGAAAAGTTTGCATCTCTTCTAGCTCTTATAATGGGGCAAGTATAACCACCGTTACCTTTGTACTAACCTCTCACGGCTAAAATAAATAAATTTTGTGAAATCAGGCTTGACCAACAACAACAAAAAAGTACAGTCGAGGTAGTCAAACGTCATGAAATTCCTTTATGAGTCAATCAAAATTAAGATCATTCATGAAATAAATTCGTGGCATATTCATAAAATAATTATTCGTAAAAATCAGTAAGATAAACAACAACTAATATACATAAAAACTAGTGTGTTTTGGTAACACTACGTCCCAAGAACGAGTGTTATTGTAGGAACGTCGAAGTGTTACCTAATTTATTTGTTAGTCTATATACTGAAAATAAAACGTACAGGCAACAAAACTGGAAAAATTTGTTGATTTCTTAATTTAGAGTCACCGTTCACTGAAGAGGTTTGTTTTTATTAAAAACATTGGTGATACAACAAAAACAATTCAGAAACAATACAAGTTTAATATTGAATCTATATTTACTTTCATGATAAATTGTAGACACTTGACTGTAGGCTAGGTGATCCCACACTACGTCTTGGAGCTTCTTATACCAACACTAAACCTTCACCAAAATTGTAATGAACAGACAGTAATTGAACTATTCTATTTGTACAAATGCATTTTAGGTTTTATGACTTGTCCTATTTCGAGGAGTCAAGTGTGACGAGAAACACAGTCTTTTATATAGGTTAATGAATTTATCAGTTACAAAACAGTCAACTAATCCTCCATGTACCTTTATAATAGTTAGTATACTAATTATTATTGATTATTAATTAGTAACTTATTTCTTATTTACAATTCTTCTCACTTCTTGAATCTGTAAACAGATTTTTATTGTCATATCTTTTTTTCTGCTCTTTCTTCCTGCAATAAAATATTCACAAATCGATTTTAAAGAATACTCTAGTTTTATAGAACATGACCTCCTGATACTCTAGTTTCTTATCAAATCTAAACATTTTGACGACATTTCATTAAGCACCACACCAGAATATTTCTCTTTTACTAGATCGTTTGTGTTCTGCTAAAAGATTGAAGTTTCCCTACCGGAGATGCGTGTATTCCACACTTCATTGTTAAAATATATTTGCTCTGATAATAAAAGAAATAGACCCAATAATATCAGTTACATATAGATTACTTACATAATAAATTTAACGAAGTATCAGAAATGGTGTTCATTCCCTTTTATAAAGAAATACATGTACCAACATCCTTCTTTTCAGGACACACATATACGCCTTGACCTAATTGGCTCCAGGCAAAACTAAAAGTATGTGATTCACTTGTACATATACTGCGTCTCAGCCGAAAGCTAATTTTCTAAGTGGGAAGGTACCTAACTCTCACTCTTATTGGCTAATTCGTTGTAGTCCTGTACAGTCTGATTAAATTAAACATGCTTTCAACCGTAGATGTGAAGCTAGACTAGATTATTCTGTGTTATTAAATGTTAGTTTTTGTAAATTCTGTATCACATTAAACAGTAAGTCTCGTGTCCTTTGGTAGTTTTGTTGTAAAAATAAAATTGTTTGCTCTCATGGGTAGAATATTGTGGATGTGAGAAGCTTAGAACTGTATTGTAGGTTCGTACTGAAGAAATTACGTGAACTGTAAAAATACTTATATTATGAGCAATTATAGAACTGTTACATTTTGTGAGTGGAAAAAGGGGTTGAAACTTGTAATTTAAAAATGTCAAAACTTGTGTGTAGTTATTAAATATTGTATATGTGTGTGTGTTTCTTATAGCAAAGCCACATCGGGCTATCTGCTGAGCCCACCGAGGGGAATCGGACCCCTGATTTTAGCGTTGTAAATCCGTAGACTAACCGCTGTAATAGTGGGGGCAGTTATTAAATAACAGAACAAGTTGATGAATGAACATCAAAGTATTACCTAATTTAGTTGTTAATCTATGTACGTCTGTTTCTTCATCTGAGGAGAGTAGTATTTGTTGTACAAGACATCTTTCCACTTTAACTAGAAGACTGATTTCACATTACAAATACTATTTTCTTCTGTTTCTTATAACTGACTTTCAAGGATATAGCGAACACTTAGTTGATATAAAATATGAATAAGGCACAAGGACACCATATTACTTTCATAATCGACTCAATATAATTTTTTCATGCTTGATAAAAGAAAAGAACAACATCATGGACAACACTAGTCTCACATTCCTACAAGTTTCAGACTATCAGGGAAATAAATACATGTGATTAGGTCAGTAAAGGTAATTTAAGTTAATTAGTAACATTAACAAGAGTTACTTTCATCATTAATATCAATGACAAATCTACCTTGTTACTTAGTTTTATAATTAGATTTTCTGCCAAACATTCATTTCTTCATAGAGAAAGTAATATAACTTTTCATAAGAGAATGATCAAAATATAATTTGTTGTATTTGGGTTCTCCCATGGAAACACTGATATCACCATCTAGATCATTACCATAGGTACGTTGATATTACCATCTAGATCATTACCGTAGTTACGTTGATATTACCATCTAGATCATTACCGAAGTTACTTTGATATTACCATCTAGATCATTACCGTAGGTACGTTGATATTACCATATAGATCATTACCGAAGTTACGTTGATATTACCATCTAGATCATTACCGAAGTTACTTTGATATTACCATCTAGATCATTACCGTAGGTACGTTGATATTACCATATAGATCATTACCGAAGTTACGTTGATATTACCATCTAGATCATTACCGTAGTTACTTTGATATTACCATCTAGATCATTACCGTAGGTACGTTGATATTACCATCTAGATCATTACCGAAGTTACGTTGATATTACCATCTAGATCATTACCGTAGGTACGTTGAGATTACCATCTAGATCATTACCGTAGGTACGTTGATATTACCATCTAGATCATTACCATAGGTACGTTGATATTACCATCTAGATCATTACTATAGGTACGTTGATATTACCATGTAGATCATTACCATAGGTACGTTGATATTACCATATAGATCATTACCATAGGTACGTTGATATTACGATCTAGATCATTACCGTAGTTACGTTGATATTACCATGTAGATCATTACCATAGGTACGTTGATATTACCATCTGGATCATTATCGTAGTTACGTTGATATTACCATCTAGATCATTACCGTAGGTACGTTGATATTACCATGCAGATCATTACCGTAGGTACGTTGATATTACCATGTAGATCATTATCGTAGGTACGTTGATATTACCATGTAGATCAGTACCATAGGTACGTTGATATTACTGTCTAGCTTATTGGCATAGATACAGTGATATTCGACTCTAGATCACTGCCATGGATATCTTATTCTTACAATAGAGCACTGTAACGGGTACATATAGGTGGCACCTTTCCTCCCTCGACAGTCTTCGGTTTCACTTTTGAAAGGGTGTTATTACATAACTGTTTTTGACGAACGTATATTCAGTAAGCAATTGTTCAATTATTAAAATAAATTTTTGCGTTTAAATTTGTAGTTTTATGAAATAAATGCATGCATGGTTTCCTTACTTTATATTACTTTTAATCGGGTAATTAATCTGTGAACTGTTTTTGTAATTAACTTTATTGTTTACATGAGAAGCAGTAAAGATGATATATATAATTGTACAAAAGCAGATCATGTGTGTTTGTAGATCTAAAAATAAACCTGGCACTGGAGGAGTCGTTTATCAAGAATACTAGTCATAGTGAAAGAGTAAAGGACTTAACTCTTTGGCTTATTACATTAATCACATAAACACTGGAGTATTTTTATTGTTTGTAGATTTCATAATTAATAAAATATTTTGTTTTGTATCTCAGCTTTCCTAATTCACATTCCAGTGACCAAAGTTACGAACTGAAGACTCCAGTTTTTCTAATTGTAAAGCATTCGCTTGTTTTCAATGTGTATCACGAGCCAAGTAGTTCATGGCATATATCAAAATAGTTCCAACTCTGACCGACACAGATATTTTACTAGTCACAAACGTTTCTGGTACTGTACCGAAAAACGTCATTGAATCCTGGTTTGAGCTTTCTATTTTCATATTTGTATATGCTAATATAACAACTTGAAAAAAGACGTTATTGAAAGCGTGAATATATTTTTACGATATATAAAAGTTAATTAACACTTTTACTTATGATATTTCTCTTTCCCGTATTAAAAACAATAATTAAATAGGTTTTTTTGTGTTTATTTTTCAAAAATTAGAATACAGATGTTATGATGTGGAAATTCAGCCAAACAACCGGAAGTGTGAAATTCGGTCATTTATTTAGAAATTGCAACTTTGATATTGGTCTTAGATGTAGCAGCACGGGAAAAGTAAGTTGGAGAATGTTTCTGGTTTTTAATATGCACGGTAATCAAGCTGTTGACGATCACATAGTTGCTGTTAATGTATACTTTTGTAATAAACACAAGTTATTTTCTTGACCAGAACTAGCATTCGTAAAATGCTGTGATTCCCATTACACTTTCTTCCTTTACTGTAATGAATTCTCTCATTAATATTCTGTTGTATAAAACTGTACAAATCAGGTACTTCAACATCACAGTGTTCTGAAAGTATACCAGTTTATTACTTGAAGATTACGAGAAATGTGATTATTTACTTCTTAGTTCTCATTTGTATTTGTAACATTCTAAACTTGGGCTTGTTGTCGTCAAAGTTATTACAGTTAGTATAGTTTAACTAAGTATAAATCTGCTTTGTCTCTTTAAGTTTTTAAAATAATTTACATCATTCAGATACACTTGAGTCCACGGAAATTAGCAGCATGCATAAATAGTTTTAAGAGACTTTAAGGCACTGAAATATACAAAATTATTTATTACTGAATAAAAATAGTAAACTGTATGCGAACGTGCTTGAGTTTTTAGTACTTTTTTGAAATTCATTGTTTGTTTGTGGATGTAGAACATCAAAGTTTATAGGATGTGTACATATTGGCTTCACCAGCCAGATGTATTCTGTTCTTGAAGCCTAACATACTTTGCTAAGTTCTGCCAACAAACATGTCTACATAACTAAATATGCTAGTGGTAAAACATTAGGCAGCTGATTGCCTTTTGTTGTGATATCAGTCTTTGTCATGTCTGAAGATATTCTCAGATGATGATTTGATATTCACTCAAACATCTTAGCATGTCACAAGTATAGTACTTCATTATTTCTTATTTAAAGCCAGAGCATATGTTTACAGTATAAGCCACAATTTTGTACAGGTTTCTGTATCACTTGCTTGAATAGGCTACATTTCTAGAAATATGTACAGAAATTAGCACAAACTAGCTTGAAATGTTTAAACAAAGGTTGCATTATGTCTGTCTGAAAGTATTTGCATGTTTAATAGCTAGTAATTTAGTGATGAATATAATTAACTACATGCAGTGATATTTATAAAAACATTATCAGAATATACCAGAATAAAGATATATCCCATACTAGTTATTGAAGGTTGAAATTACTAGCTACCTCAGCTATAAAATTAGATCAATTCTAGAACACCAGTCATACAGAACTTTCTAACACTATAGAAACATGTTACTGTTCTGTATGACTATGTGTTACATCATAGAATCAAGTGTGAAGGTTTCTTGTAAGACTTGTGCCTTCACCACTAACAAGTTTTTGTGATGTAGATCTGAGTCATACAGAATAGGAACCTGTTTCTATGGTAAAGGCATAATTCGTACAAGAAATCTTTACCTGTGTTTCTAATGTGTAACAGAGTCATACAGAACATTCTAACACATGTTTGTATGGTGTAGAATTAAGTCGTATTGAACAATTTAACATGTATTTTCATCAATAGTTCTGTGAATAATTTTTAGTTGGTAGCAATAAGACGAGAAGATGCTTCTGTGTGGGAACGTCGAGCACCACTGGCCCCTAGTCATGTTAAAAAAGTTGGTGCGAAAAGGTATAAAAGTGATAGTTCAACCCTCAAACAGAAGAGCTTATCCTATGTTGGTAAGTAAGGATGTACAAACTTGATGTTAGTTTAATATAAATAAACTGTTTTATAATTAAGTTGATGTAATGTAAATAGTTTTATAATTAAGTTAATGTAATGTAACTAAATTACACTATGTAACAAAATTTTTACTTTTTCTTGTTCCTGGGCAGAAAGTGTTATTTTCCAATTGCTTATGCCTAAAGTAAATGGAAAAATCCTATTTTTCTCTTCAAACTTTGCTTTTGTGACCTGGGTAATGAAAGTTTCAAATTTACCAGTTTTCCAGAACATTCCAGGTAGATTCAGTACTGAGTAGCTGAGAGAGACTTTTCTTGAACGTACAAGAATTTTCAAGAAGTTTCTAGAATGTCATAGAATCTGTAAGAATTTTTAAGAATGTTGTAGAACTTTTCCCCTGGCTTATTCGGTGCACTTCAAAAAGGAATACGACAGCATCAAGACCTTGATAGAAATCTTGAAGTATGGTGAGTATGGCTGGGAGGTTATTGGAGACTTCAATGGTGGCATTCCTAATGGGTCTCCAAGGAGGCTTTATTAAGTGTCCATGTTATCTTTGCCTTTGGGACAGCAGGGGCACTGCAGCACACTACAACAGGAAGCACTGGCCACAATGGACTGGTTTCTCTATGGGGAGGCACAATGTCAAATGTCAGCCATTAATGGGCCTCCAGAAGGCATTGTTCCCGCCATTGCACATAAAATTGGGCTGTATGAAACAATTTGTCACAGCTCTTGATAAGGAGTCTGCAGCCTTCAGGTACCTTTGAGGTTTCTTCCCTAAAGCTGTCTGAGGCAAAGGTCAAAGCTGGTGTCTTCATTGGACTGCAAATAAAGAAGATCCTGGAGTACACAGAATTCCCCAAGAAGTTTAGTAGGAAGGAAAAAAAATGCTTGGGGCAGCTTTATTGCAGTGGTTTGGGCTTCTTGGGTAATCATAAGGCCAAAAATTATATGAAACTGGTTGAGGTTCTGGTGAAGAGCTACAGCAAAATGGGCTGCAGGATGTCCCTGAAAGTTCATATCCTTGACACTCATCTTGATAAATTCAAGGAGAACATGGGAACATACTCAGAAGAGCAGGGTGAGCACTTCCACCAATGTATACTGGACTTTGAATGCTGCTACCAAGGAGTGTGTAATGAAAACAGGATGGGAGACTATGTTTGGGGGCTGATACGTGAAAGTGATTTACATTACAGTCTCAAAACTTTTACTTCTAAACATTTTTGTGTAACTTTAGTACAAATACATGTAAATCTTGATTCATATATTGTTTTATTCAGACCTTATGTAAGTGAAAATGTGCAAATTTGCCTGTTTTACATAGAAAATAGGTTAATTTCTAAATTTCATTATTATAAATTTCAGCTCACAAAAGCAAAGTTTGAAGGGAATAATGGCCATTTTTTGTATTTTTACAACATAAGCAATTAAGAAATAAGACATACTCTTCAGGAACAAAACTTGTGTTACATAGTGTTATGTTTTATAATTAAGTTTATTAGTTTAATGTAAATAAATTATATATATTCAATAATTAAGTTAAACATTTTAAGTTGTTTTTTCAAAATTCCCTTAATTTGAAGTTTGCATCTGTTTTTTGTTTTTGTAATTTGTATAATTTATATAATAAAACATTATAATTTCAGGTTAACAAAGAGTTTGCAACTGACCACTGCTGGGCACATGTCTTAGGGATGAGAGTATAAACAGGTGTGGGTGGTAAGGGGCATTGCAGTTGAATGTTAGGTTATTAATTAGTATAGATATAAAGATGTTCTTTTATATTGGTTTTGGTTATTGTATAAGTAGGGTTTCTTTGATTTTGGATTTGTTTATGTTTGTTTTCCTACTTAATATCAGGGTGTTTTCTATGGTTATGTTGTGTTTATTTGATTTGCAGTGTTCAAAAATGTGTGAAGGTGTTTGTTTGTGTTCTTTGAATCTGGTTACAATTTCTTTGCTTGTTTCTTCAATATAGAAGTTGTGGCAGTTGTCGTATTGTATTTTATAAATTGTTGGTGTTGTGTTTGACAGTGTAGTTTTTAATGTAGTATAGGTTCCAGTTTTGTTCCTGGTTTTTGGATAAATGTAGTGTTTACTGGAATGTTGTTTTGTTACAAGTTTTTTCCAAATGTTAGTTATTTTTCTCTGATATCAGGAGTATGTGATATACAGCAGTGTAGAGTTTTGTAGTTTGTTGTTTCTGGGATTTATTGTTGACCTTGTTGTTGATTTAGGTGTGTGTGTAATTTTTCATTGGTTTTTTGGAGGAAATTTGTTGTTGATGAAGTGTTTTATTTTGTTGATTTTATCAATAATTTTATCGGGTGAGCATAGTTTTGTGGCTGTGTTTATTTCATTTCTTAATGTGTTGAGTTTTTGTTTTGTTTCATGTACTGAGTTGCAGGGAATGTATAGTCTAGTGTGGGTGATTTTATTGTGAATTTCTGCTTTGAATTGTGTATCAGTTCCAGTGATCTTGAGGTTCAGAAATGCTATTTGGCTAGTTTTTTGTGTTCACAGGTGAACTTAATGTAGGGATGCAAGGAGTTGATGTGGTTGAAAAAACTAAGTGTGTGTTCTGTAGGTGTGAATCTCGCAACTGTGTCATCAATATACCTGTACCAGTATAGTTGTGGGTGTAAGGCTGAATTAATCACTTGAGATTCAATCTTTGTCATAAAAATGTTGGCCAGAACTGGTGACATGGGATTCTCTACATTTAAGCCATTTATTTGTAGGTAGTTTTGGTTATTGAACATAAAGCTATTTTGGTGGTAGTGAATTCTATAAGGGTTGCTAATTGGTTGCTGGGGATGTGTATCAATGGGTTGGGGTCTTGGATATAAAGTTCTAAAGCTATATTGCAGGCTTCAGTTATTGGAACGTCTGTAAAGAGGGAGATTACATCAAAACTGGCCATTAAGGCTTTATGATTTTGTTGATTAAGAATATATTTAAAGTTAAGAGAGTCTTTGAAAAAAGGATCTGGCTGATGTTACATATTTAGAAAATGACCACACTATATATTTACCGAGGTTGTAGTTAAATGATTCATAGGTTGAAATTATGGGTTGTAGTGGAGAATGAAGTTTGTGAGGTTTGGGGGTGCCATATAGTTGTGGTGTGTGTGGATTGGTCTTGGGTAGGTAAGAATAAAGGTTTTCTGAAATTGTGTTGGTTTTTCATTTGTAGTTGTATTTAGTTTAAATAGTTTTCATGGGTTTTGTTGGATTTTTGTGTTTAGTAGTTTAAATTTGTTTGCATCTGATAAGATGTTCATTTTTTGAATGTATTAATTTGTGTTCATTATAACTAACATTGCCTTTATCTGCTTTTAGAATTTTGATTTTGTTATCTTCTTTTAGATTGTTTATATAATTAATATTTTTTGATGTGAGGTTGTTTTTTAATTTCTCTCTTCTGTGAAATTATGTTGATGGTCTTGTGTGAAAATTCTTTGAAAAAGTTGTTTAAGATACTGTTTTGAGGTGTTTCAGGGAAATAGATGTTTTCAGTTCTGCCTGGAAAGTTAGATTGTTGGTTGTCGATGGAATTTTTCTATTCTGCACAAACTGAAAACATCAACAAAGCAATGGAAAACAATCAGCAGAAAGAAGATAACTAACAACCTAACTTTCCAGGTAGAACTGGGGCCCAGTATGGCCAGGTGGTTAAGGCACTCAACTTGTAATCTGAGGGTCTAGGGTTCGAATTCCGATCACATCGAACATGCTCACCCTTTAAACTTTCGGGCTTTATTAAATGGAGGTCAATCCCACTATTTTTTGGTAAAAGAGTAAGTAACCAAAGTGTTGGTGGTGGATGGTGATGACTAGTTGCCTTCCCTCTAGTCTTATACTGCTAAATTAGGGGTGACTAGCACAGAAAGCCCTTGTGTAGCTTTGTGCAAAATTCAAAAAGAAACAGAACATTACTAAATTAAGGATGGCTAGTGCAGATAGCCCTTGTATAGCTTTTCATGAAATTCAAAACATATCAAACCAGGTAGAACTGAAAACATCTATTTCCCTGAAACATCTCAAAACAGTATATTAAACAACTTGTTCAAAGAATTTTCATGCAAAACCATCAACAAAATTTTACAGAAAAGAAAATTAAGAAACAACCTCACATGGAAAGATATTAATTATATAAACAACCTAAATCTGGATAACATGAAACAAAACAAAAACTCAACATATTAAGAAACCAAGTAAACACAGCCACAAAACTATATTCACCTGATAAACAATGAAATCAATAAAATAAAACAATACTTCATCAACATCAACACATTTTCTCCAAAAATCACTGAAAAAATTATACACGCACACCTAGACCAACAATACGGTCAACAATAATTAATCCTAAGAAAAATCAAAATACCAAACCTTATACTGCTGGATACCATATATTCCTGATATCAGAGAAAAAATAACCAACATTTGGAAAAAAACTTGTAACATAATGCAACATTCCAGTGAACATCAAATTTATTCAAAAACCAGGTACAAAACTAAAGTTCATACTGTGTAAAAAACCACACTGACAAACACAACATAATTTATAAAATACAATGCAACAACTTCCATGACTTCTATATTGGAAAAACAAGCAGAATAATGGAAACCAGGTTCAAAGAACACAAAAAACACCTTCACACATTTTTGAACATTTCTAATCAAATAAACTCAACATAAACATAGAAAACACCCAGATGTTAAGTAAGGAAACAAATATAAACAAATGCAAAATCAAAGAATTCCTACTTATACAGCAGCTAAAATCAAAATGAAACCAATATACAGAAACACCTTTTTACCTATACTAATTAATAACCTAATATCCACCTGCAATGCCCCCACAATCTTGTACCCATTTACACTCATTCATTAAGACATGCACCTGGCAATGCTCAGATGTAAACTCTTAGTTAATTTGAAGATGACTTGAGGAGGTTGAAACATTGTTCTCTACTTTGCTGTAATAAAAGTTTTAGTACTCTTGTATCATAACCTTATGTTTTTGATCACAAGTATGGTTGTGGTGAAAATTATAATTACATGTACAGTTTTTATTTATTTAATTTTTTTCGCACCCACCTTCCTGAAAAAAGAAAAATAAATGATATTGTGAAATATCCAATTATTGATGTTTTTAAGTTTTCATTTAACATATTTTGATAGAATATTTATATCAACAGTGTCAATGAATTATATTCAAGATAAAATGTTAGAAATGAACAATAGTTAATAATTGAGTTGAAAATATATATTTTATGACAATGTATTGGTGTTTAGCCTTGATGTTGGTGTATAAGTGGGTGTAGATGAATATGAAAACAGTTGTTGAAAATCATATTCACACTTTCATTAGCTAATTGCAAGTGAATTTTTTGTTTTCTCAGGAAGAGACTGCTTTTATCATCTGAGAATTTTTACTCTCTTAACAAGTCTTAATGGATTTAGTTTTTAAAGCTTTTAAAGAAATTTATTATAGGATGAATATTGATGTTCATTTATTGAAAATGTATTTTTCCTACACTTGAGGTCAGATCTATAAAATCCGAACCTGATTGGTTTGTACTTATTATTGTTTTATCTTGTTAAACCTAACATATAAGGTTCACAAATAAATGCTGTTAAATTGTTTTTTTTTCAGGCTTATGTTAATGCAGGTGCTATTATTCAGGAAGATATTAGTGAAGCTTCCATTATATTTGGAGTGAAACAAGTTCCTGTTGATGCATTACAACCTAATAAAACGTATGTGTTCTTCTCACATACTATCAAAGCTCAAGAAGCTAACATGTCTTTATTGGATGCGATCCTAGAACGAGTAAGTGCACTTATCTCTTGAACCAACTTTTATATTACATCCCATTAATCCAAATATTATGTACAGTTTTGTATCTTGCTAAGAACTGTGTATGTGTATATTTTGTGTATATGTTGATAAAAACATGCTTCAATTTAGGCTTCATTTTGTAAGATTGGTAAACAGATCATAACCACATTAATCAGATTAAATAATTTGTACAGAGGGTTGTAACTAAGAAATTGACATTTTCTTCATTTGACCAATTGTTTCTTTGAATTTTAGAATATCAGGCTTATTGATTATGAAAAAATGGTTGATAGTGGTGGACAGAGAGTTGTAGCTTTCGGAAAGTATGCTGGTGTAGCAGGAATGATAAATATTCTCCATGGACTAGGGTTGAGACTGTTAGCCCTAGGACATCATACACCTTTCATGGTAAGAGTAAAATTTATTTCTGTATTATGGGGAAATGTTTAATTTTTTTTTATTTCTTATTTTTTGTAGTTACTGAATGGTTTATTTAATATATCTTCTGGTTCAAATTTGCAGAGCCTTTTATTTAACTCTGTAGTTTTGTTGTGCCCTTTTCTGCATAATTGTATTGTAATCAGTAATTAACTGCCAGATAAAATTATTACTTTTCATACTTGGTAAAAGCAATACTATATCAATATTACTGGATTTATAATTTTTTTGTTTTTGTTGCTTGGTAAGTTGTGGCTGTTGACTACACATTCTGATTAATGGTACTCCTTGAGTCTAAAGGTTTTTCTTGATGCAGTTTCATAAAAAAAACAAGTGTTAAGTTGCTGTAGATAGTAGAAATTCACTAATTATGTCTTTTCTTTAAGGAAAATATTTCATAATTTTATATAATACTGTATTATAAGTGCATAATTTATTTTTTCTGCATAATTGTCATATAATCAGTAGTTTAATAACATAAAATTATCTATTCTTTTGCTGTTGAAAACTGTGACTATGAATTATTTACAGTGTGTATTGTTAGACATTTGTTGTTGGTGTTGTAGACATAACACAAGTACAAATGGTATCAAAGGTGCATTCTTTTTGTGTTGCACATATTTACTAGATATTACACAGTTACCTGTGATATTAGAGGTGCCCAGTGTTGGCATTGGTGTGAGACTTGGAAATCAAAAATATTCATTCCACCCCAATCTGTATTGACAAACAAAAAATTAGTTTACATATTTCTTCATGTGGTTGGCAGTTACGTTTCATAAACTTCTAAAAATATATAACTTTTTTAAGTCATGTTGTACAACTAGATCACCACTAGACAGGTGTGTTTCCAACTAGATCACCATGAGACACGTGTGTTTATTGATGTTGTACTACTAGATCACCATGAGACACGTGTGTTTATTGATGTTGTACAACTAGATCACCACGAGACACGTGTGTTTATTGATGATGTACAACTAGATCACCACGAGACACGTGTGTTTATTGATGATGTACAACTAGAGCACCACGAGACACGTGTGTTTATTGATGATGTACAACTAGAGCACCACGAGACACGTGTGTTTATTGATGTTGTACAACTAGAGCACCACGAGACACGTGTGTTTATTGATGTTGTACAACTAGAGCACCACGAGACACGTGTGTTTATTGATGTTGTACAACTAGAGCACCACGAGACACGTGTGTTTATTGATGTTGTACAACTAGAGCACCACGAGACACGTGTGTTTGTTGATGTTGTACAAATATATCACCACGAGACACGTGTGTTTGTTGATGATGTACAAATATATCACCACGAGACACGTGTGTTTGTTGATGATGTACAAATATATCACCACGAGACACGCGTGTGTTTGTTGATGATGTACAAATATATCACCACGAGACACGCGTGTGTTTGTTGATGATGTACAAATATATCACCACGAGACACGCGTGTGTTTGTTGATGATGTACAAATATATCACCACGAGACACGCGGTGTTTGTTGATGATGTACAAATATATCACCACGAGACACGTGTGTTTGTTGATGATGTACAAATATATCACCACGAGACACGTGTGTTTGTTGATGATGTACAAATATATCACCACGAGACACGTGTGTTTGTTGATGATGTACAAATATATCACCACGAGACACGTGTTGTTTGTTGATGATGTACAAATATATCACCACGAGACACGTGTTGTTTGTTGATGTTGTACAACTGGAGCACCACGAGACACGTGTTGTTTGTTGATGTTGTACAACTGGAGCACCACGAGACACGTGTTGTTTATTGATGTTGTACAACTGGAGCACCACGAGACCGCGTGTTGTTTATTGATGTTGTACAACTGGAGCACCACGAGACACGCGTGTTGTTTATTGATGTTGTACAACTGGAGCACCACGAGACATGTGTTGTTTATTGATGTTGTACAACTGGAGCACCACGAGACACGTGTTGTTTATTGATGTTGTACAACTGGAGCACCACGAGACACGTGTTGTTTATTGATGTTGTACAACTGGAGCACCACGAGACCGCGTGTTGTTTATTGATGTTGTACAACTGGAGCACCACGAGACACGTGTTGTTTATTGATGTTGTACAACTGGAGCACCACGAGACACGCGTGTTGTTTATTGATGTTGTACAACTGGAGCACCACGAGACACGCGTGTTGTTTATTGATGTTGTACAACTGGAGCACCACGAGACACGCGTGTTGTTTATTGATGTTGTACAACTGGAGCACCACGAGACACGCGTGTTGTTTATTGATGTTGTACAACTGGAGCACCACGAGACAGGTGTGTTTATTGATGTTGTACAACTGGAGCACCACGAGACACGCGTGTTGTTTATTGATGTTGTACAACTGGAGCACCACGAGACACGCGTTGTTTATTGATGTTGTACAACTGGAGCACCACGAGACACGTGTTGTTTATTGATGTTGTACAACTGGAGCACCACGAGACACGTGTTGTTTATTGATGTTGTACAACTGGAGCACCACGAGACACGTGTTGTTTATTGATGTTGTACAACTGGAGCACCACGAGACACGTGTTGTTTATTGATGTTGTACAACTGGAGCACCACGAGACACGTGTTGTTTATTGATGTTGTACAACTGGAGCACCACGAGACACGCGTGTTGTTTATTGATGTTGTACAACTGGAGCACCACGAGACACGTGTTGTTTATTGATGTTGTACAACTGGAGCCCACGAGACCGCGTGTTGTTTATTGATGTTGTACAACTGGAGCACCACGAGACAGGTGTGTTTATTGATGTTGTACAACTGGAGCACCACGAGACACGTGTTGTTTATTGATGTTGTACAACTGGAGCACCACGAGACACGTGTTGTTTATTGATGTTGTACAACTGGAGCACCACGAGACACGCGTGTTGTTTATTGATGTTGTACAACTGGAGCACCACGAGACACGTGTTGTTTATTGATGTTGTACAACTGGAGCACCACGAGACACGTGTTGTTTATTGATGTTGTACAACTGGAGCACCACGAGACACGTGTTGTTTATTGATGTTGTACAACTGGAGCACCACGAGACACGTGTTGTTTATTGATGTTGTACAACTGGAGCGCCACGAGACACGTGTTGTTTATTGATGTTGTACAACTGGAGCGCCACGAGACAGGTGTGTTTATTGATGTTGTACAACTGGAGTGCCACGAGACAGGTGTGTTTATTGATGTTGTACAAGTAGATTACCACTAGACAGGTGTGTTTATTGATGTTGTACATACTGTGAGAGTTAAATAACACTGGAAACGATTATGTTTTAATGCTTTCCTTTTAGTATTAAGTAGTTTGAAAAATAAACGTCACCTACGTAAACATTCAGTATTATGTGTATTATAAATATACAATTTTTAGATCCATTGATTACATCCAATAGTATTCAGTCAGTCACTACTATTGAATACTATCTTTGAATGTTAGAACATGAAGGTTTCAACATTTCTAGACCAACTGTCAAATTCAACTTTTCTTTATTATTCATGAATATAGTTTTGTTTTTTTTTTATTTATTTTTAAAGTAATCTATTTTTGTCTTGTTAAAGTTTGGTGTTTGTATGGGAATGTATTAAATTGTTATGTGGTTTTCGTAAGTTCTTATTTCTTTGTTTTGAACAAGTTTAAGAAAGTTTTAAAATGCTATCAAACATTTTAAACAGAAAAGGGAAAAAAACAAAGAGTTAGTTTTGTTAGGTCTGATATTGTACATCAAAACAAACCAGAGAGCTAGTACAAGACACAGTAAAGTGGTGTGTTAAGTTTATATGTGTTGGCATAAGATAGGACTGATATACGTATTAATGAGACAAGTTCTCTGTTTCTTACTGTAGTTTTTATTATTCAACTTCATGTGGTATTAAACAGATGTATTTGGCATCTCTTTATCGTGATATTTACTTAACAGCACATAGGACCTGCTCATAATTATCGAAGTAGTGGAATGGCTCGACAGTCTGTAAGAGATGCTGGATATGAAATAGCTCTAGGAATGATGCCACGCTCCATTGGTCCACTGACGTTTGTTTTTACAGGATCTGGGAATGTGTCTCAGGCAAGTGAATATTTTTATACATGTAATATGTTAGGGAATTATAACTGTCTTTATACGTGTAACGTGTTAGGGAATTATAAATATTTTTATACATGTAATGTGTTTGTGAATTATACAGGGTGTTCGAAAAGTCACTGTGCAGTTTTGAAAGCAGCGGTAACAGCATTCATTCAGTCTATTTCGAGCCAAAAACTGATAGCAGTGTTTAGAAACAAAATAAGAAGGATCCAGGCCTGTATTGATGCCAAAGGGGGTCACTTTCAACATTTTCAATATTCTATATTGAAACATGTTTGTTAATAAATATATAAGTGCAGAGTGACTTTCCAAACTCCCTGTATATGTACACTGAACATTTATTGCAAAAGAAATATAATAATTTACAATTTGTAAGCATACTTGTCTTTTCTATCATTAATTAAAAATTCCTTTAAAGTGCACATTTGTGAATTTGTGTATTTTGTATATGTGTATAATATCTTACATATAATAGTTTTGTCTACATAGAATGGAAATTTATTACAAATAACTGACACCTGGATAAAGGTGTATGGTACATGTTAAAGCTAGATTTACAGAAGAACAGTCATGTTCAGACATTTTGTGTCATTTTGATTTTATTGTTTCATTGTATAAGAGTCTTGTAAGTATTGCCTCTTTCTGTTGTATTTACTCAAACAGACAGAGCTACTTCACTTTTACCTGTTAGAAAAAGAAAAGAAAAACCTATGTAAATCACAAAGACTTTTGAACAGTTTGAAGTTAAATATTCATGGTTTATATTATGTTGTTCACTGTACATAACACAAAATTCAATTTGGATATTATACACTATACATCTCATAAACGTATACATACATAACATTAAGGAAGCACACAGATAATATCTAAAATTTAAGAACTATGAATAACTGCAACTGTTTGATCTGTAGTAAGTCTGAGAGCTTATAATGATGAGTGTTTTGTATGGTGTAGCCTCCACAAGCCTAAATTGTAATCTCTACACATTTTTAATGTGTGATTTTTGTCCTGGAAGTTATAAGTATATTAAATCACACTACTGCAGAGAATTCTGTGAAGTAGGCCATCTTAGTTACATTAATTACACAAGTGTTGGGAGTTCTGTGGGGTAGGCCACTTTAGTGGCTTTAATCACACAACTGCTTGGAGTTCTGTGAGGTAGGCCATCATAGTAGCTTTAATCATTCATCTGTTGGGAGTTTTCTGAGTTAGGCCATCTTAGTGGCATTAATCACACAACTTCTGGGAGTTTGGTGAAGTAGGCCATCTTAGTTGCATTAATCACTCTACTGCTAGGAGTTCAGTGAAGTAAGCCATCTTAGTTACATTAATCATCTTAGTCATCTTAGTGTTATTAATCACACAACTGCTGGGAGTTCTGTGAAGTAGGTCATCTTAGTTACCTTAATCACTCTTTTGCTGAGAGTTCTGTGAAGTAGGTCATTTTAATGGCATTAATCACACAACTGTTGGTAGCTCTGTGAAATAGGTCATCTTAGTGGCTTTAATCACACTATTTCTTTGAGCTCTGTGAAGTAGGCCATCTTAGTGGCATTAATCACATAACTGTTGGGAGTTTAGTGAAGTAGGCCATGTTAGTTATGTTAATCTCTCTGCTGCTGGAAAGTGTTGTTTATCTTGATTAGTTTTATGAACATTTTTGTTCATATCTCATATATTTTATTACTGTGGAAAGTCTTGGTGTAGTTTTTACCTCCTTGTTTTTTACTGCAAACCGCAGGGTGCTCAAGAAGTGTTTCAAGAACTACCCTATGAATATGTGGAGCCAGAGGATCTTCCACAAGTTTCTGAACATGGATGTAAGTTTAAAGTGTTGTTTAACATGTTGTAAGAACAAACCAGTAAGTTTTGTATCCTTTCTGCTTTTTAGCTAGTCTCATTATTAAGACAGTAACTGGTCCCATCATTAACACTGTGAAAAATAAAAGTATAACTGTATATCTAATAAAGGTAAATTATAAACTCAGATGTGGTGCTTCAATGGGGTGTAAAATCATCTGAAACCATGAATTACCTTTCTGTAGAGATAATTAACTTATTTTAATAATATGAAGTAGTTTTACATAGTTTTCATTGCTACAACATCTGATTTAATTAGTAACAAGTTTGGTGATCCTAGAAGGCCAGGTATCACACAATCATATATAAAGGCTGGCTACAAAATAACATTTAGTTGGTTATTCTACAGGGTGTTTGGAAAGTCACTGTCCTGTTTTGTAATCATATTTTATTCAGTCTATTTCAAGCCAGCAACTGATAGCAGTGTTTAGAAACAAAATAAGAAGGATCCAGGCTTGTATTGATGCCAAAGGGGGTCACTTTCAACATTTTTATAATTGTCATTCATATTTACCTCCTGTATTCTATATTGAAACATGTCTTAATAAATATATAAGTGCTCAGTGCCTTTTCGAACACCCTGTAGAAGGTAAATTATTTATGGACTGCAACATCTTGTAGTAGCAGTGGTTGAAAAACCTTGGCTTACTTCCCCATCACATCTTGTGGTTTGGTCTGCAAGTAAGTTATGGTATATTTCTTGATAACTGACAAAGTGAACATGTCTGTTATTGCATGTTTTGTGATAAGACAGAGAGAACATAACTGTTATGGCATGACAATAAGTAGCAACTTCCATCAGTAAAGTTTTTTAACCAAACAGTTTTTTTTTAATGTCAACATAAGTATATACAGTTAAATAAGAGTTTTCTTTATTGCTGTTTTAGTTTTCCATTCTGTGCTTTAAACTACATTATCTCAAGGTGGTCCAGTGTTAGTGAGGAGCTGAACTCGAGCACTGCGTCACACACAACTGTTACCTGTAGTTTAGAATAAAAGCCAGTAAATGTAAATTTAGTGAGAGATAACAGTGTTTAACTAATACTAACGTATACTGAGAGTGAAAAATTTCTTCGGTGTTTTTATTGTAATTTGTAGTCATACATCTACAATGGTAATTATATATCAAAAGTATTTTTTTTTATATTGCAATGTCAAAACATATGTGTATGATCAAGTTTTAATTTTGAGTAAAATTAATTTATAACCATTTTGTACTTAGTTAAATAGCCAGCCTTTATTAATGGGTGGATATTCTGCATTATTTGATAAAAATAAATTATAGATTGGCATTTTGAATTACAGTAAAACCTGTTTAAGGTGGAATTGCATGGGACCGAGTAAAATTTTTGGCTTAAGCAGGGAACATGTATTTCCTCAAATATATGTATTTTTTTGAGTGGAATGTTATACTTGTTTGACTCAAGGAAAGTAAGACATTTGTGAATAAAGTTATTATACTGTTTATGCTATATTTATTAGAATAAGAACAAAAATAGACATTCAGAATATACACAAAATCTTAATTAAATTTATTTGAAGAAAGTATCCAATTTCAACTGTTGCTATCTGATGTGGTTAAAAGAGAACGCTAGTTCTACGGCCTTTTCATGAAGTCCATTTTCCCCCTTCATTTTTGCATACAATTTAATAGCATTAATATAATTTAACACTTGCAATGAAGAAGGAATTTCTGTTTCCTCACTATCTTTCCCATTTTGTTCACCTTATGAATCTCTTTCGCTGTTACCGTCTTTTGATTCTATTATATATTTTAAATCTATTTCATCAGTTTCTGTTAAAACATTCTTGTCAATGTTCACAAAACTTTCCACATTCACAGAATCATCTACATGAATCAGAGTTTGAATTTCACTAGAATCATCATAACAAACAACTTCTTCACAATCTCTGCCATTATCAAGAATAAATCCACAGTTTTGAAAGCACCTTGTTACACATTTGATTGAGTTAAAAATGCAATTGCATCTAACGTCAATTTTTATGGTCATTTCATATACTCTTACAGTCGTCCATGTTTGCAACAGTATGCTGAAGCATCAATTTTCTGTATTCCAATTTTATACACTGTATAATTCCATTATCTAGTGGCTGTAGAATTGATGTTGTACGTCGAGGTAGAAGGACTAAACAAACATTTGAAAGTTGAACTTTTGAGTGACAAGTTGCATTATCAAGGAAAAGTAGAATATTCCTATTTTCTTTTTCCATTCTTTTGTTTAACTTGTTCAAAAATTCCTTGAATATAACACTTGTCATCCATGCTTTATCATTCCCTTTCTATTCACAGGAAATTGATTCTTCCTGAAATTTTTGAAACAGCACATATCTTCACTTTTACTTATTACCCATAGTAAATTTTCCCTAAATTTTAAAATTAGGGAAGATATGAATTTTTTTTTGTGAGAATTATTTAAAGAGTAGAAATTTGCACTTAAAATTCAAATATATTTCTACATATCATGAATCTAATTTAACTGCAAAAATAATGACAGCAGAAAAAAGAACAGAATATATTTAATCAATACTTACTCTTACAAAATGTCCAAGAATTTATTAATATTTAAACAAATTATTAATTAAACAAGAATTTATTAATATTTAAAGAAAATCTTAATTAAATAAGAAATGAAAATTTAATCAAAAACATTTTTGTCTTACTCAGGTTCTAATCCTACTTGTTAATAGATGAGGTAGGTGAAAGAGTTTTCCATCTGCGTTACTTAGGTTCCTCCATATAGAGGGCCTTAATAAAGGTAAAGGAAAACTCTGGATTGACATTCTGCATTATTTGATAAATAATGGTAAAGGAAAACTGTGGATTGGCATTTTGAATTATTTTATAAATAAAGGTAAAGGTAAATAGTGGAGAGACATTTTACTATAAAGTTAAATACTTTTCAGATAAACAAAATAAAAAGAAATATAGTATGAAACCTTTGAATTAATTGACTTCATTTTCTGTTTATATTTTATGTATAATTGTAATTTTATTTTCTCATTTGATAGCAATGAACAAAGTATATTCAACAGTGGTGAGCCGAGATGACCATTTGGAACGAAAAGAAGGTGGCAGTTTTGACCCAGAAGAGTATGACCAGCATCCGGAACGTTATTTTTCAACCTTTGCTAAAAAGGTGTGGTAAAAGATAAAATCATTTTTAATTAGATGATATACACTAAAAAACATTGGACTTCATCTGATTATAAATAATTATTTGTGAAGTGAGTTTAGGGTAACGATCAAAGTGAGTGACCATTTTATGTTATTGTGATAATTATATTGTAAAACAATCTTCAACAGTATGTTTTAGATTCTCCTTTAACATGACCTAGTTTGTGTACATTTCAGTAAAGGTCAGTTTAACCTGTTTGAATGAGAGTTCTTTTGTAAATGGTGTCTACATCTTTAATTATGTCCCATAAAAATAGCACGTATGCTATGTAGCATCACAAACACACACCATACATTGTATATATGAATTTTTTATTTTTGTCTCTACTCATAAAACTGTATAAATTAATAAATATATATATATATATTTAAGTTTATGAATACTCAAAAAATACAGCCACATTAGAGGCTGTTAAGAAAGTAATACAATAGTTTTATGATAAAGCCACATTAGATGTTGTTAACAAGGTGATACAATAGTTTTGATACAGATGCATTAGAGGTTAACGAGTTGACACAGTCGTTTTATGATACAGCCAGATTAGAGGTTGTTAACAAGGTGACACAGTAGTTTTATGATACAGTCGCATTAGAGGTTGTTAACAAGATGATACAGTAGTTTTATGATAAAGTTGCAGTAGAGGTTGTTTACAAGGTGACAGTAGTTTTATGATACAGACACATTAGAGGTTGTTAACAATGTGATCTAGTTTTATGATACAGTTGCACTAGAGGTTGTTAACAAGGTGACAGTAGTTTTATGATACAGACACATTAGAGGTTGTTAACAAGGTGACACAGTAGTTTTATGATACAGACACATTAGAGGTTGTTAACAAGGTGACACAGTAGTTTTATGATACAGTTGCACTAGAGGTTGTTAACTAGGTGACACAGTAGTTTTATGATACAGTTGCACTAGAGGTTGTTAACAAGGTGATACAGTAGTTTTATGATACAGTTGCACTAGAGGTTGTTAACTAGGTGACACAGTAGTTTTATGATACAGTTGCACATAGAGGTTGTTAACAAGGTGATACAGTAGTTTTATGATACAGACACATTAGAGGTTGGGAAAAAGGCAATATAGAAGTGAACAGTGAATTCAGTGTTTAAGGAGAAGGCCTAGTTAGGTTGATAGTTTGCTAAAAGACAGAGGCCTAGTGAGGTTCATAGTTTGAAATTTAAAGGAGTTGGTGTGGATATTTACTTTGAGTTTAATATGACTATGTTTTAGCTCTCTTGATAAGTTTGGATGTCATGACATTTTAGAGATTGATGTCCAAAGGGGAATAAACTACTTTATAAATAAAGACATCAAAACATGTTTAATAAATCAAATTTTAGTACTGCATAAAAATTAACTTCCTAAATTCAAAGTAAATATTTAAAGAAATGATCAGTGTCTGAGTATGTGTAATGTGACATTTATTAACTCTGACTTGTCCATTTTCAATTTTTTCTTCACCCCTCTGTGATGTTTTGAGTTTTACATAAATTACACATCATTTACATATTACTAAGGTATAGCCTGATATTTATCGACTTTAATCTTTGCACTTACTACATTAAAACTTGTGGTATCTGTGGTTTAATGGTTACAAGGTCAGTCATTTTGCATAGCCTTTCTGTTGGTAGTATTGTTATCCATACACTAAAGATAACTGAAAGTTGCAATAACAATATAGGAAATAAGATAAATGATTATGAAGAGTTATTTGCAGAATATATTGGGAAGTATACTATATGAATAGTCTTTTATTTTGGAGAAATGGAAATATCCATGGAAATTTGCATTGTCAAATGATGAAACTGCTGTTTCAAGCATACGGTATTATAAATATTAGTTACATAAGAGTTTGCTAGTTAGCTCTGCTAGGATTTATAGAATAAATTTATTAAGCAAGGTTTAATAGTGCTTCCAATCTTTGTAAATGCCTTAAAATATCTCATGGACAATAAAGAATGTATTAAGGTTAACACTGTACTATAATGACCTATAAATATAAAATATGTAGCACTACATATAGTTGAAAAAAGGTTTTTGAAAATTAAGAATTTTGGTAACTGTTGGATTATCCTATTCACATTTTGTTTCATTCTAGTTAGAGCCAAAAGAAAAAATGTTTAATACTTATAATGGGAAATACATTGTTGCTTGGGAAGCAGTAAAACTCTACACTGGACACAAATATTTGGATTTTATTATCACTGTTGAGATAAGTAGTAGTATTTGTTAAGTTACAAAAACCATTTCAGATTGCTCCTTATGCATCTGTAATCGTAAATGGCATATACTGGGGAGTTGGTTCACCAAAGCTGCTTACCATCCCTGATGCAAAGCATCTCCTACAGCCAAGTTATACACCATGGTTACCTATAAGTGTTGGTTCTCCTGCTCTTCCACACCGTCTTCTGGCCATCTGTGACATCAGTGCTGATCCTGGTGGCTCCATTGAATTTATGACTGATTGTACAACCATTGACACTCCATTCTGTTTATATGATGCAGACCAGCACAAGAACAGTGAAAGGTAATCATTTAAACATGTATAGTAACAGTGAAAGGTAACCATTTAAAGGAATATGATGACAGTGAAATGTAACCATTTAAAAGTGTATGGTGACAGTGAAATGTAACCATTTAAATGTACATGGTAACCGTATAAATGTATGTAGTAAGAGTGATAGGTAACTGTCAGAATGCAAATAGTGACAGTAAAAGGCAGTGGTTCTTAACCTTTTCTGACTTGAGGCACACTACGACAATCTGAAAATTTTCATGGCACACCTGGAAAGCCTTAACAATTTTTTTAGGTACATGTTATACGGCAAGTGTTAAAAGCCTTAGAACGAAAATCATGGCCAAAGCAAGTGATCATCATGTCATTGTACATCATGTTTCGATACACGTAACACAGAAGAGTTAACTTAAAAAGTCTTAGAATGAAAATCACGGCCAAAGCAAGCAATATTAATGTCATCTGCACATTGACAATACTGTTGCTTGCTTTGGCTGTGATTTTCATTCTTACACTTTTTAACGATTTTGTGGTATAGCAGAAAAATCAAAACTTTTTATTTTTACATATATTTTCAATGTGACTCTTGTGCCTGCTTCTGAGAGCAAATCAAATTGAAGCGAGGCTCTAATGTTGAAAACAAGCTCACATTTCATCATCGACTGTAAGAAGTCTCTCTCTCTTTATGGCTTTAATTTCAGTCAATGCTGAAAATCCAATTTCGTAAAACCACGAAGATGCAAATGAAAGCAGAACTTCAACTGCTTTTGAACTGATTGCAGGATATGAATTTTTAATGGAGATCCAAAACTCATCCAATCTCTTTTCGGGAAACAATGACTGATAAAATTTGTCGTTTCGTAAATCAATGAGCTGTTCTTCCTCCTCAGTTGTAAGATTTGTTGTCTTGTTGATTCTGAATGGATATGTAACCCAGTTATTTTTGTCAACATCAAGTGACGGGAAGTAATGTTTTAGTGCAGACTGTAGGTTGCTTAATTTGTTCAAAATATGAGGGACAGTTTTCTTCAACAGACATCTGTTAACAGAAGGAAAATGATCAAGGACTCCTTTTGAGATCTTGTTCTTCCACAGCGTCACGTTTTCATCGAAGGCCTTCAGTTTGGACGTTGTAGTAATAATATTTCCAAATGGTACTTGGAGACTTAATTCAGAGAATTTAATTTGTCGAAGAAGACAGAGAGAAATTGAACCGTCAGTCACCAGATCTCATCACGAAAGGAAAATTCAAAATCTGCTTCCTGAACCTTCAAGAAAGAAATTACTTCAGTTTTTAGTTAAACAAGATGCTTTAACACCTTTCCTTTTGAAAGCCATTGAACTTCAGTGTGATACAGTAGCTTTTTGTAGTCTGAATCCATCGCCTCACAGAGAAGAGAGAAAATTTGAGATTGATGTGGCCAAGACTTGATGAAATTCACTACTTGAATAACTTGATTCATAACAGACTGCAAATCTTTCGGCAAAGATTTGGAGGCGAGCACCTCTGTGAATCGTGCAGTGAACAATCCTAATGTTTGGATTTTGTTGGCGCACCAGAGTAACGAATCCCTTCTTTTTTTGCTTGCACTGAAGGACAGCCATCGGTGCAAACGCTGACACAGTTATTCCAATGTAATTTGAAGACTAAAATATTTTCATTCACCAACTTGGAAATATCTTGGACTTTCGCTGCACTTTTTAAATCTTTGCAAAATAAGTATTTGTTTATGATTTTCCCATCTTTTATGAATCGAACAAAAGCCAAAACTTGAGCTTTTCCACTAACGTCAGTAGATTTATCAAATTGAAGAGACCATAGCAGAGACAATTCATCTTCAGGTGCTTTGAGGTGTGTGCAAACTTTATCCTTCAAATCCGACATCAAATCTACAATTCTGCATGAAATTGTGTCATTGGACAGTGGAACTTGCTTAACCTTTTTGGCGGCATCCGTTCCAAGCATAGTTTCAACAATGATTGCTAATGCTGGTGCAATGACTGATTTGGCCTCCATATGCACTTTCTTGCATTTTGCCAACAATTGAGCAATCTTATGACTTGCAATCAATCCTTTTCCGGGCAGCTTCATGTAGTTCACAAGCTTCCCTGATTGTTCATGTAGTTGATCTGTGAGATTCTCCAAGTATCCTTTTGGTTTGTCCTTCACAGCTGAATGTTTTGTTTCCAAGTGTCTCTTCAGTTTGCCAGGAACAAGCGCCTCGTTCGATAAAGCTGGATTGCAGAGTAGGTAGAATGGTAATTGAGAATGTTCCTATTCCAAAACGATAAAACCGTATTTGATGTATTCGTTTTTGTACTTTCATTTGATTTCTTGCTTTTGATTCAACACATTCTTCTTTGCAGCACCAGTCTTACTTAAATATTTTCCGTGGATAAAATGACAAAGCTAATTCATACACGATAAGCACGGAGTTCTGCAGTTGATATAAAATTCCTACCTACAGCGTAGTAGCTGTAGCTTACTGCAGAGTGAGAACATATTCCAGAAAGCAGTTTGATTGTTTGATGCATCATTTATGACGTACGAAGCGTTTGTTGTGCCACAATTGAACTAACAGTCGAACCGTTGCAGTCGAGAATGAAATTTGAGTATGAACTTCTCAGTGCTTCACTCAGGTTCAGTGAAAACCATCAACTGTTTGGAAAGGTTTTAGAGTGTTTCTATAGTAGCTTTTATTAACTGATGTGTTCGACTTGCTTGTAAAATCCCAAGAAAGTTAAATGTGTTTCAAAAACACCGAGGCACACCTGCCAATCTCTCGCAGCACACAGGTTGAGAATCACTGGTGAAAGGTAACTGTCAGAATGTAAGTAGCAACAGTGAAAGGTAACTATTAGAATGTAAGTAGTCAGATTGTGTGTACAACAATCTTGTTGTATATGTAATGTTGAACCTCATTTGTTGCACAAACAGGAATACCAAGAACATCATTTGACTTTCATAGAAGTAATTGTATATTGTTTTATAATTTTTAGAATGTGTGAGATGAAAGGTCAAATGTTTTATAATCAGTTGAATTCTGAGTTAGTCTGCATTGTTTATTGTTGTACTTCTTCATTTAAGCTTGAGTTTTTAGGTAGGTTATGAAACTATGCGGATTAGCATCTTAGATTTTTTAAAGCAGCCTGAACAGTTCTTCGTTGCTAAATCTTAAACCTGTTTTTTTTAACAAAACTACTTCCACTGTATGCCTCTTTTTTTCTTATTTATATAATTTTTTTTGTCCACAATAGCTTTGCTGGTCCTGGAGTTCTTGTTTGTTCAATTGACAACATGCCGACCCAGTTACCGAGAGAAGCAACTGATTTTTTTGGAGATCTTCTTTACCCACACACATACGATATGGTAGGTAGTTTTATAGTAAAAGTTTTACTCCAAACTCTGTACACCTGGAAAACAAAGAATATTTCAAAATTGTACAGTTAGTACTTAATTTCGTTGTTCATTTCAAACTTCCAACCATTATTAGAAATAATTATTTTATGAATACAGATTCATGGATTATTGATTATGCTTATTTTTATCTTACTAGATTAAGTCTGATGCAACCAAACCTCTTGAAGACCATGATTTTACACCTGTGGTGAGAGGAGTAAGTATTATGGTTATATTTCTTTATCCTTGGAGATAGTGTGATGATTGTATTTAACATAATGGGAAAGCACCATCTAGACTATCCTATTCACAATATGAAACTAAATCTCAAAGCCATATTTATCAACCTTTCCATTAAACTGCCTTAAATTAATTGCATCTACCACATCTAGAGGCAACCCATTCCAAAGCCCAACTACTCTGTTTGAAAAATAAAGCTATTTTCGTTAAAGATGATACCTACCCTGCCAAAACCTATATTTGTTTCCCCTAATCTTACCATTAAATATGAAGAAAAGCTGGTGCACTAACAGTATTAAACACCTCAGCTAGATTCAAGTGTACTAACCTGTCTTTTGTGTGACAACCTTGCCATTGTGAGTTTTTGTAGCTTTTACACTGGAAAGGGATATATATTCTAGCTAACCAATATTTTCAATAATTCTATATGCAGTGAATTATTGAAAATAATGCTGGTTTATTCATTAAAAGGTGCATGTAGTGTTATGCACATTAAGGCAATTTGTGCCCCTAGTGGCACAGTGGTATGTCTGCAACTTGCAACAGTAGAAATTACATTTTGATACCCATAATAGGAAGAGCACAAATAGCCCTTTGTGTAGCTTTGTGTTTAATGACAAACAAACAACCATTTAAGCCAGACATACCTGTTCAAGTACAACAATAGAACACCCATATACTTTAATTATAGTGCTATTGAAACCAGTTTCCAACTCTGAATTCTGGCTTTAGATCTGTGCTGCTACTGTATGCAAATTTTATTAAATAATGGACAGGTTTGGCACGCTATTAAATAATGAACAGGTCTGGTGGTTAAGACACTCAATTTGAAATTGCAGATTACAATCCTTGTCATAATGTATGTTCATGTGTTTAGCTGTGGGAGTGTTGCAGTGTGATGGTCAATTACATTATTTGTTGGTAAAAGTAGTTTCAGAGTTTTGTGGTGGGTGGTATTGCTAATTGTTTTCCTGTAGTCTTATCATTGCTAAATTATGGACAGGTAGTGTAGATAGTCTTTGTGCAAAATTTAAACTAAACTAAATGATGAACGTTACTATTTACCACTTAAACAGTTGTCAGTTATGAAATGGCTTATGAAATATAGTTGTCCATTAGACTTGGTGCAGTTGACATAAAATGCTAGGCAGTAGTAGTGGATTTGGCTGGAGCCTTTTTGACAGGTATTATTGAGCTTTGACAGTTTTTAACTTTAGTATCACTAATGTGTTTGCATGCAACTTTCTAGAGAATGGGAATGCACATTATATGATATTTAATAATCCTATGTTTTTGTCTGTTGTAATACTGTGAGGAAAGTACTGTTCTAAGTGTTTGGGTTGCTCATCTTCTAAATAAAATATATGTATAACACCCTTGCATTTGTTTAAAGACAATATTGATGAAGTCTTTGTTTATCTTTATTGTAACTTGTATGTATTTAGACATCCTGTAAACAAGATTACTTTTAGAAAGGCAACTTAAACATTATGAAATATTCTCTTTATTAGAGTTCTGTAGTGCACTTATATTTCAGGTCACATTCTAAATGCTCTGCTAGTACAGTGGTAAGTCTATGGATATACAACACTAAAATCAGGGGTTCGATTTCCCTCATTGGGCTCAGCAGATAGCCTGATGTGGCTTTGCTATAAGAAAACACATTATAATACTTGAAGGTTACAGTAAGTGCTGTGAAAGCTGAAAGTAAAATAAGCTACTAAATTATTTGTTCTATGTAAGTGACACTGTGGTGATGGTACAAAAAAACGTTTTCTTAAAACCTCTGTTGGGTCTATGAACACCTTGCAACCACTATTAATGATGCATGATTAATTGATTGATGTTTGTTGTAACTATTACTTACATATGATATGGTACCTGGTCTTTTAGTTTCCAGTAGTTTCATGTTATACTGTATGGTGTATTGTTTGCATGTAACCATAGACACCAATAAGTTTGGTAGGAATGATGTGTTCAGACTGTGTTACTTATTTATCTAGATCTCTTTAGATTACTTGTTTCATGAAAACTTATCCCAGCAATTTCTAAGGAAATGCAAGTTATAGCTTGTAGACAGTTTCAATCAGATCTCTTCCTCTTTCTTTTAAACATTATGTTGTTTGATGGTTAATTACTGTTATAGATGAAGAATAGACCAATTATATATTCTATATTTGTTTGTGTCAATACATTATGGTTACTTCTCAGTTTACCTATATTACTGTATAAACCTTTTCATACTATAACTAGGCCATCATAGCAAGTAACGGACAACTGACTCCAGATTTTGAGTACATCAGAGAACTAAGAAAGGTTTCAAGGTTAGTTAATGTAACTATTATGAATTCCTTTTTATATAAACATCCAGAAAACTTTGGTTGTAATGTTAAATGCCCCTCTAGTTGTCAGTTGGAGGTAATGTATAATATTCGTCATTTTATCCTGGTATTTGAAGTTTTTCTATTCTTTAAAATTTAGCCATAGACAAACTTTGTATCTTGTGTGTATTGCAAATCCTGGTGTTTGTCTCAGCACTTATATGTCTGTAGTTTACAATGGCTGCTTCCCACACTGTGTTTGGAAAGTAGCATATGTAAACAAAATTCAGCATTCACTTTTGAAATGACAGGAGAATATTTATGAATTATGTTATTGTTAAATTTCAATTCACTAGTAGGATATTAATTGTGAAGAATTTCAGTCATGCTAAGAGCCACTGAACAATTACTTTTCACAGTGGGTGGTATAAGTAACTTGGAGTTTTGACTGTGAGTGAAACCAAGAGTACAACACAATTAACCTTTTTAAAGATCATGAAATGATTTAAATTGATACAATAACATAACCTTTCCTTGTCACTGGGGATGAGTACTTTTAATTGTAGTATGTTAATTTTTTGCCACTGAGTAGGTTAATAATACATACAATGCTGGAGTAGATTTTGCTGTCATTTTTCTGTTTGAATAATTCAGAATAAATTTTGAAGTATTATTGTATTAAAATTCTGTGTTCCAAGACACTGCACATGTGATATGTGAAAAACGTGATGTGTAAAAACACACAAGACATGGTAAACATAAGACACATTTCACTCATGATGGTAATATTCAATTGTTTAATCCCTAAAGCACTGAAGGTAACCGAGGTTATGTTTTAATCCCTGTGTGTGAATGTTTTGCAAATGTCTGAATGGACTTGGATGATAGTTGCTGTACATTTGGACTATAAGCAGATGTAGTGATTAGTTTTTGGAGGGTCAAAGTCACAAAATAAAACAAATATTTCTTCCTGTTAATGTAGGAATTTATTATTCACACTATTTGTGTAATTCAGTAAAGAGTGACTAGAATTTGATGAAACTTGTTGGACATATGTTACATATTATTCCTCATTGTTCTTCCAAAATGGTTTGTGTTTGTTTGTAATGATGGACATATTTTTGTATTTAAGGTTCAAATATGATAAATGCTGCATGGTGGAAGGATGTGTGTAGTTCCTCTACTTCATGTTCTAATGTTCTTAGAATTTACATAATATTTCTAATACATTGGGGTGTGTAATAATGCTTATGTATAGTGGTGACTGTAGAATTTACAGGATATTTCTAATACATTGGCGTGTGTAAGAATGGTTATCATGTGTAGTGGTGACTGTAGAATTGACAGAATATATCCTAATACATTGGGGTGTATAATAGTGGTTATCATGTGTAGTGGTGATTGTAGAGTTTAAAGAATATTTCCTAATACATTGGGGTGTATAATAATGGTTATCATGTGCAGTTGTGATTGTAGAATTTACAGAATATTTCTAATACATTGGGGTGTTTAATAATGGTTATGTGTAGTGGTGATTCTAGAATTTACAGAATATTTCTAATACATTGGGGTGTATAATAATGGTTATCATGTGTAGTGGTGATTGTAGAATTGACAGAATATTTCCTAACACATTGGGGTGTATAATAATGGTTATCATGTGTAGTGGTGATTGTAGAGTTTACAGAATATTTCCTAATACATTGGGGTGTTTAATAATGGTTATAATGTGTAGTTGTGATTGTAGAATTGACAGAATATTTCCTAACACATTGGGGTGTATAATAATGGTTATCATGTGTAGTGGTGATTGTAGAATTGACAGAATATTTCCTAATACATTGGGGTGTATAATAATGGTTATCATGTGTAGTGGTGATTGTAGAGTTTACAGAATATTTCCTAATACATTGGGGTGTATAATAATGGCTATAATGTGTAGTTGTGATTGTAGAATTTACAGAATATTTCTAATACATGAGGGTGTTTAATAATGGTAGTCATGTGTACTGTTATACCTAGACTTTACAGAATATTTCTTGCTGATACTTTGTCAAGTAACTTATTATAGCTGTTAATTCAATAAATAATCATTTTTGACAAATATCTCATTGTTGGTAATTCATGTTATAATAATTTATCAAGTAACTTATTGTAACTGTTAATTCAGTAAAGAACCATAATTTTTGATAATTCATGTTATAATTTAACAAACAGCTTATCCTATCGTAATTAATGAAAATAAAGTTGTAGAATTAATGGGGAATGTCATAGGTGTAATTTGTAGTCTGTGGCATGACACTAATGAAATACCATTTTTGTTACTTGTATTTATTTAAAAGTAGGATATATTTATGACATTTGTGATTCAGATGATGCGAGGATAACTTTGTCAGATACGAAATTTAATTTTAAGGTTTTTTCAGTTCACATAAGAAAGTGACAGGATCATTAAGGACAATGAAGAAGGTTCTGGTGCTGGGTGCCGGGTATGTCTCGGGACCACTGGTGGAGTACTTAACCCGTGATGAATCCATATTTGTTATAGTTGGTTAGTTTGTAGTTTATTAAATAATTGGTTTTAATAGAATGTGACTATCTACAGAGCTTTGAAATGTTATTTTTGTTTTAAAAATCAACATAAGCTGATTTACATTAACAATTTTATTCTTGTAACAGTTAAACATTAGATAGAATTAAAGATTTGTTAGTACCAATTCAGTCACTTTAACACTCTCTTTACCTTTCAAACTAGAAAAGAATTTAGCTAATTAGAGATGAGCATGTTTAATAATTTCAATTGTTGGTTTACTTGTACACAGTTATTATTGTTAAGTCTACTATTTTGTTTAAACCTACAGTTGATGTTAAGTTTACTATTTTTATTGTTTAAGCATACTGTTGGGTTATTTAGTTTACTGATGATATTATTAAGCTTACTGTTGATACTGTTTAAACTACAGCTATTTGTATCTAATTATATATTTAAAAATGGCTGGTATGGGTAGAGAAAGCACCAACAGAGGAGCCAACAACATTTCGACCTTCTTTGGTCATCGTCAGGTTCACAAAGAAAGAAAGGGTTAGTAACCTGTAGCTAACCACATGTTTGCTCCTTTATTTGTGCTTTCTCTATTCATACCAGCTGTTTTTAAATATATAATTTTCTCTTCAAGTGGGTTTTCTTGTCATCATGGATTATTTGTATCTAAATCCTGTTTGAAATATTGCAATATATTATGGGCTGTAATTTTTTTTACATGATCATTCTGATCCATAAACTTTAAAACATAAAATATCCAATATTAAAAATATACATAATTTATTGTATAAAAAAACCAAATTTATAGATGGTAATATAAAAAAGGAAACAAGAAATTTATCTTTCAATAAACATTTAGTTGGAGATGTTATAAACAGTTTATACAGTATACTTAGGTAAGTTAGCAAAGGAATGAATGTATTTTAATTTATTTATGAAATTATAGCTTATTCTGTGGATCTGTTTAAATAACTTATAAATGTTGGTAATGTATTCTAGTCATTGTGAGATATGTGAAATGAAACCAAATTGCAGTTGGAAACAGACAAGAAATCTGGAAATACACCTTGCTATAAATGTTAATCAGTCAGTTTGATAGTCTTGAAAAATATAATTTAGCATTTTAGTAAATGTTACATTGCGGTACCACTTCACAAACGTTGATTGTTTGATAGAAATCATCTACTTAAATGGCTGTTTTATCTCTGTTAATAACTTAATAATGTACTTTTTTATAACTCAGACTAGATATTTAGTGTCTTAATAAAGTTTGATTCCATCTCTGTACCAAAGCATGCATCCCTTCAAATGGTATTTGATATTTAGTCCATGGGAATATTAACACATCCACCTACCAAAGAGAGGGGAATAAGAATATTTTAAATGAACAGAACCAGGTAAATAATTTACATTGTGTATTCTTATCTATGTTTAACTGTAGGTTCGGCTCTACAGAACCAGGGTGAGGCCTTAAAACAGAGGATGACAAACACAGAATATGTAGTTCTGGATGTTACCAAAGGAGAGGACAAACTAGATCATCTTATTAGTGAATCAAGTTTGGTGATCAGGTAATACACTTCACCTGTTTAATTCTAATTAATCATCTTCAAAGTGATTGTAAGACTTGTACTGTCTTTATTATTATTGATAGTTTTTGTTTTTATGTACTTTCTTCACTCTTTCAGTGAGGCTTTCTTTACGTACCTTCTTCACTCTTCTAGTGTGTCTTTCTTTATGTACTTTCTTCACTCTTCTAGTGAGTCTTTCTTTATGTACTTTCTTCACTCTTCTAATGAGGCTTTCTTTATGTACTTTCTTCAGTCTTCTTATGAGGCTTTCTTTATGTACTTTCTTCAGTCTTCTGATGAGGCTTTCTTTATTACTTTCTTCACTCTTCTAGTGAGTCTTTCTTTATGTACTTTCTTCACTCTTCTAATGAGGCTCTCTTTATGTACTTTCTTCACTCTTCTAGTGAGGCTTTCTTTATGTTATTTCATCACTCTTAAATTTTAATGAGGCTTTCTTTATGTACTTTATTTATTCTTCTAATGAGGCTTTTTTTGTTCTTTCTTTGCTCTCTTAGTGAGGCTTTCTTCATGTACTTCACTCTTCTAATGAGGCTTTCTTTATGTACTTTTTTCACTCTTCTTGTGAGGCTTTCTTTATGTACTTTCTTCAGTCTTCTAGTGAGGCTTTCTTTATGTACTTTCTTCACTCTTCTTGTGAGGCTTTCTTTATGTACTTTCTTCACTCTTCTTGTGAGGCTTTCTTTATGTACTTTCTTCACTCTTCTTGTGAGGCTTTCTTTATGTACTTTCTTCACTCTTCTTGTGAGGCTTTCTTTATGTACTTTTCTCAGTTTTCTAGTGAGGTTTTCTTCACTCTTCCAATGATACTGATACATCAGTAGTATCATATTGCAGAAGAGATTAGTTTTTACTTCATGTTTTCTTTATTGAAAAAGATATTGTGGTGAAGAAAAGAAATTAACAAATAATTATTTTTATTGTTAGTTTTTCTGAGAGTTGTTTTCATGTTGTTTTGGTTAATAAATTTGCAACTGAAATATAGCTGTTTGGTTTTCTTCACATGTATGATTCAAATATAGGTGTGTGGTTTTCATCATATGTATGATACAGATTTCAAGATAAAACGTTGACAGTATAAAATCTGGCCACCCGTGAACTGCAGGTCATAGGTTTACTTACATCTACTTTGAGATTTAGTTGACTGATAGCTTAGAAATTTGTACACTGTTATTAAAACGAGGTAGAGAAGCACATGTTGAAGTGAAAAGAAATTAAATGTACCCCTATACTTAAGTGTATATAGTTTAAAATTTTGTTTCAAAACCTGAATATAAAAAGAACATAAACCTTGTGTATAAACAGCAGTGGCCATTAAGAATAACCTGACATATATTTTACATCCATCAAACTGATATAATTTTTTATTGTCCACTTTATAGTTTATTTTCTTTGAAAGAATAGAATGCTCATGTTTGAAAATGCATGTTTAATTATGTGTTTTTCATTGTTGTATACCAATTTTTCCTTTTCTCAGCAAGTATAATATCCAGCCCTCTATAATTTGTTATTTGTAAAGATAAAAAAAAAAAAAAAAAAAAATAGAAATTAACATTACCAAATGTGTACTTTACTTTTACTCGTGAACAGGGACTTGCTTTATGGAGATCACAATGCAAGTTGAAATATTTTTCTCAAATAATTCTATCAACAATATTTTGTTCAAAAGTAAAGTATAATCCTGTCATATAGTTCAGGTACAGTTACAAGGTATAAACATTGCTTAAAAATTACAGCAATGATTACGTAATAAGTACTTATTTAGTATCCTTAAGTTGTGAGGTAAATTAATAACTTAAGGGAAAGAATGTTTGTTTGTTGAATACAGTTCTTCCTCTATGTAACATGCACACCGTGGACTAATTCTGAAAATGTAAGTGAGAATTTTGAGATATTTATTTTGATTTTGTTTTTCATTAGTTTTGTTTTTAAAAAAACCCAGAAATTGTAATCAGTGTAAATTACTTGTTTTTTTGAGGAAAAAAAAAATAGGAAGTGGAAAATGGAAAGGAAAAAAAGTATTTAACATTTCTGGTGAAAGAATGTTTTGTGCACTTGTGTAAATGAACAGTCTTGCAAGGATGTTTAAATATCTTTTTGGAGACTATTAAAAATATTTTCCATCAGATTTTAATGTTTAGAAATTTTTTTGTTGAAGAAATAAAAGTGAAATATATATTTGTTATTGTCAAAAAGTTGTGTATTTTAATTGGAGAACAAGGAAATTAGTAACTACAATGCATTTTATGATACAGATGATATATTTTCTAGCTTGCTTCCTTATTCATTGCACCCTCTGGTGGCAGAGAAGTGTATTAAACTCAAAATCAACATGGTGACAGCGAGCTACCTCACTCCAGAAATGAAACAGTTACATGAAGCGTAAGTGTGGAACAGTTTTCTTTTACACCAGTATCTTTCTGATTACTGTTGCAGTGAATTTAATGTTTGTGTGTATAAACCTTGTTAACATGAGATTTGTTTCACTTCAGATAGACATTATATTCTTGATGTATTCTTCTAAAATTTAAAAACGAAAAAATATTTTATGATTTGTTAAAAGAGAAAACAAAAATAAGTATGTATCAACTTGAAACAAATGTCTTGTAGAATATATACATGTGAGATAGAAGGCTTTAAATTTCCTTTGTCAACACTTTCTTTATTGAGTTTCATAAAGAGTAACCGAGTACCACAAGGGTTATACCAGACAGTAGTGGAAAATTCATGTGTGCAACAACAAGTAACATCTGAATGAAAGAGAGAAACATTTTCATCATTTAGAGAGAAAATTCTGACTTGTTTAGAACTAGTTTTTTATATAAATTCTTATGAGTCAAATAGTTGTAGTTAGTTGCTCTTGAAGAAGTTTCATAAATCAAATGTTCAGTAGAGAAATAACCACAGTTTTCTGAAGTTGTTGTCATTCATGTGATTATTTTATATCTTGCATTAGTACTTCAGTGTTTTAATTACTGTACTAGTTATTGAAGATTACTTATGTCTTCAAGATCATAGCTCGTGAAGAATTGTTATTTCATTGCATGTTGAAGAAGTAAGGTTAAATCTGGATATCAAGAAAACAACTTGTGTTTTAATTACTTGTTAATGATGAAAATCATCTTGAGAACCTTAACATTCATGGTTAAATATTTTGTTTTATAAATTTAAAGATATCAGACTGTAACACATTGGTTTTTAACCTTCAAACTTTAATGAAGTTCAATTTTCCATGTTGAATCTACTTTCATAACATCTCAATCCTTTTATTGTGATGCGAGTCTTTGAATGGGCTTTGGGAGACTTTAACAGACTTTGAGAGCATTGTAATGGTTTTCATGAGTCTTTTATTAGCCTTCACATTAGTTTGCTATATACTCAAATCAAATTTTTGATAAGGAAAAACTTTTATGATATGATTTTTAATATTAGATTTGATTATAAGACTGGAAACATGCATGAGAACAGTGAATAAAGTATTTTCAATTCTGAACTCAGAAGTGTTGGTACTGAATACATGGTAGATGTATTATAGAAAATAACTGGGTGAAGTTAAGCTTACGTACAGGGTACGTAGACATAGGATGTATAAAGCTTACGTACAGGGTACGTAGACATATTATGTATAAAGCTTACGTACAGGGTACGTAGATATATGATGTGTGAAACTAGGTACAAGATATCTGGGTTTAGATACAGGATGTATGGAACTAGGTATAAGATAAAGGATATTTGGATCTACTGGTTACACAGTTCTTTGAATCCTTTCATGTTGAAACATTTATTAAGTAATCAGTGCTCAGACGAAACACAACTGTAACACTGCACAACAAAACTTTTGCTTCTTGAACACTGTTGGGTGTTCCTTATAAATTTTGGTTGCTGATCACGAAAATCACATCCAAATTTGCCCATCTTGTACTGTTTCATTGAAATCTTTAGTTTTGTCATGTTTTTTCTTATATTTGTGTCCAAAAATTTTCGTTTCTGTAAGAGACCTATGAACAATGTTTTGTGCAGTTTGGGCATGTCCAGGCATGAAATCAGGCCAGATTGGAAGTTGTTCTGTGGAATTATGCAGCTCGGGCATGGCTGGGCAGGCCAGAGCCAGCTTGACACTGTCTCAGCATACACAGATGCTGCTCATTGCATTAATATAGACCTTATAGTGTGTATGTATTGTTTCAGAATATAGCATTGCCTCAGTAGCACTGTAACAAGTAAGTTACATGTTATAGCCGTTTTACAGGACGATTGGTCTTGGTCAGCATGTCTCGTCAGGGTCATAACAGCCACGATACATTCTGCTATATTTGTGACGGGTATACTCTTGTTCATCAGAGACGTTCAATGACTGCTCTTGTGAAGAAAGCATATCATCTCTACTTCAGCTGTAAAATTGATGATCAAGACCAGGAATGGACGCCTCACATTTGTTATACAACATGTGCTGTCTGTCTGAGAGCTTGGCTCAGAGGCACTCGAAAGACAATGCTGTTTGCTGTTCCTATGGTATGGCTAGAACAGAAAAACCATGGGACGGACTGTTACTTCTGTTTGACTAATGAGTCTGGTTTCTCTGTCAAAAACAAGTCAATGAAATACCCTAATCTGCCTTCAGCAATGAGACCCATGCCACATGACAACAGTCTTCCAATTCTGAAACCACCAGGGAACTGGCAGTGACATTGATCAGGATTTTGAACCATGCTCCTCAGGTGATCCACATCTCATAACACAGTCAGGATTAAATGATCTGGTCAGAGATTTGGGTCTGTCAAAAGGAAAAACCGAATTGCTGGGTTCGAGACTGTAGGAGTGGTGTTTGCTGTCACCAGGTACGAAAATTTCTGTTTTTTGAAGCCGCCAACATGATATAATAAAATTCTTTGCACAAGTTGGCAGTCTCTGTTTCTGTGTTGACATTGAAGAATTGTTCTCTGCTTTGGGTTGTGACCATGGCCTGCAAGAGTGGTGTCTCTTTATTGATTCATCAATGTTAAGCCTCAAAGCTGTTCTGTTACAAAATGACAACATTCACCCTTCAATACCTGTTGGCTATGCAGCACACATGAAAGAAACATGGAAATGTTGCTGAAGCACATCCAATACACCAAGTACAACTGGAATATCTGTGGAGATCTGAAAGTCGTTGCTCTGTTACTGGCAACACAAAGTACTGTTGTTTCATCTGTGAATGGGACAGTCATGCCAAAGGTTTACATTATTCTAGACAGAGCTGGCCACTCCGTAAAAAGTTAGTTCCAGGACAGAAAAATGTGGTGCATAAACCGCTTGTCGACCCGGCAAAGATTTTTTTGCCTCCTTTTCACACAAAATTGGGACTAATGAAGAATTTCGTGAAAGCATTGAACAAAGAAGGTGAAGGTTTTTGTTATTTTAGACAGATGTTCCCAAGAATAACTGAAGCCAAGATCAAAGAGGGCATTTTTGTTGGCCCTCAGATCAGGCTTGTTATGAGTAACAAGTGGTTTGAAGATCTGTTAGTTGGGCCAGAAAAGATTGCCTGGAAAGCCTTCAAAGACATTGTTGACAATTTTCTTGGCAATTACAGAGCCCCATATTACATTCAGCTGGTAGACAAACTTCTCAAAACATACAAAATAATGAAATGCAACATGTCACTCAAGATTCATTTCCTCCACTCACACTTGGACTTCTTCCCTGCAAATCTTGGTGCTGTCAGTGACGATCATGGTGAAAAGTTTCAGTAGGACATTGCTACAATAGAAAAACGATATCGGGGCAACTGGAATCCATCAATGCTTGCTGACTACTGTCGGACACTGCAACATGATGCACCGCACATTGAATACAAATGAAAATCAGGAGCAAAACACTTTTAATTATGTTGAACTTAATAGTGTATTAGAAACATAAATGCAATTAAATACGTTATTGCCGGTGAAAAGTTAACTGTCTATTTCTCAGTTCATATGTGATGAAGCAAAACCAAAACTATTTGTGCACACCCACCAACTACCTGTCACAATCAGCAAAAACTTTTCAGGAAGCAAAACTTTTCAAAAAACATTGTTTTACAGTGAATCAGTGCTTGGATGGTACTTGACCATATTCAGTGCTCGGACAATACATAAGTATCCTGAAATGCATGTATTAACTTAATACCACATTGACATAAACATTCTTTGCATGTTCTTTATTTTATTAGACAATATAGTATTGATATCTTTATATGAACTAGCACAAATGCCATCCTACAGGGAACTGTACTCACCTTATTGGTAGCTTTTTTCGCTTATAGTATTCATGATAAAAAATTAAGATTTTGTAAAAATAAATTTTTTTAGGAAACTATACAGGAAAAGTATGTGGATTGTGCCCTTTAGACATATGTAACTCAATGGATCAAAATAATCCAGTGTGCAGAGCTCAAAGTTTTACTTATATAAAATGTAATGTTCTTATGCATTAAAAGTGGTACTGTTTATGGAAGAAATCATAGTTTTTTAAGAACTATAGTTTCTCAGTATTACATTTAAAAATTACATGAGTAACAATATAATCAAACTCTTGCTACAGTCCTGGTGAAAGTCCTGTTCTTATTGGGATAAAAGTAATTTTATTGAAAACTTTGTTCTGTTATAAATAAATGTTTGATTTTATATACCACTGTTATCTTTTTGATTCTCTGAATATTGAAAACCTAAAGTATGAAATTATTTTTCAATAGATGGAGCCACATTTCATAAACCTCACTCACCATTTTTGACAAGAAGTGTATTTCAGCAAAATGGAATGCTCCATTGTATTTATTTCAGTAATGTAGGTAATTAGATATAAATGTGACCACATCATTGCTCGGTTATAGACTTTATAGCTGATTTATTAGATGTGATCACTGTGTATGACTATTTTTACCATTTTGTATAGAGCTGCAGATGCTGGTGTCACAATCGTGAATGAGGTTGGTCTCGATCCTGGAATTGATCACCTTTTGGCAATGGAATGTTTTGATTATGTTCATCAGAACGGTGGAATTGTAAGTGATACGATCTGTTTGTATTTGTCTGAGAAAGTTGTTTTTGTTTTGTAGCACATTGATATTTATGTATGTTATGATTATAAGTTATGGTTCTGGTTGGAAGGCATTACAGCCTTATTAGATGATAAGTTATGGTTCTGGTTGGAAGGCATTACAGCCTTATTAGATGATAAGTTATGGTTCTGGTTGGAAGGCGTTACAGCCTTATTAGATGATAAGTTATGGTTCTGGTTGGAAGGCGTTACAGCCTTATCAGATGATAAGTTATGGTTCTGGTTGGAAGGCGTTACAGCCTTATTAGATGATAAGTTATGGTTCTGGTTGGAAGGCGTTACAGCCTTATCAGATGATAAGTTATGGTTCTGGTTGGAAGGCGTTACAGCCTTATCAGATGATAAGTTATGGTTCTGGTTGGAAGGCGTTACAGCCTTATTAGATGATAAGTTATGATTCTGGTTGGAAGGCGTTACAGCCTTATCAGATGATAAGTTATGGTTCTGGTTGGAAGGCGTTACAGCCTTATTAGATGATAAGTTATGGTTCTGGTTGGAAGGCGTTACAGCCTTATTAGATGATAAGTTATGGTTCTGGTTGGAAGGCGTTACAGCCTTATTAGATGATAAGTTATGGTTCTGGTTGGAAGGCGTTACAGCCTTATTAGATGATAAGTTATGGTTCTGGTTGGAAGGCGTTACAGCCTTATTAGATGATAAGTTATGGTTCTGGTTGGAAGGCGTTACAGCCTTATCAGATGATAAGTTATGGTTCTGGTTGGAAGGCGTTACAGCCTTATCAGATGATAAGTTATGGTTCTGGTTGGAAGGCGTTACAGCCTTATTAGATGATAAGTTATGGTTCTGGTTGGAAGCGTTACAGCCTTATTAGATGATAAGTTATGGTTCTGGTTGGAAGCCAGCCTTATTAGATGATAAGTTATGGTTCTGGTTGGAACAGCCTTATCAGATGATAAGTTATGGTTCTGGTTGGAAGGCGTTACAGCCTTATTAGATGATAAGTTATGGTTCTGGTTGGAAGGCATTACAGCCTTATTAGATGATAAGTTATGGTTCTGGTTGGAAGGTGTTACAGCCTTATTAGATTATTTTAACATTTTTCGTAATTCCTTCATCACAGATTTCAAATATAAACCTAGTTTCTTCTTACTACACAAATCCTTGAATCTTGGTAAAGATAGATGGTGATAATATTAGTTTAACACACAATTCAGATTTTAAAACTGTGATGGATGAATTAAAGAGAAGTTGGTAAATGTACACCCTAGTTTGATTTATGAAAAATACCAATTCATGTTTTTTTAATATTTCATCAGTGTTTGATATTCAATGTTTTATTTGACTAGTCAAACATTTAACTTTACCAAAATATATAATTCTAATCTTTGTCAGCAAATGACATTAAAACATCTTAAAGTGGCTATCTAGTTCATTTTACAAACAAAACTTTTAAAATGTCTGAAAGTTAGCTTGTGTAGATATCTGGGTATGTCTGAAATGAATATTTTATTTATTTATTTGTTTTTCTGATTATCATTTTATATCATTATTTATCGATAAATTGTACTGAATTATAAATAAAGGTATTGTGAGTTGAGTGCTAATTTTATTGGTTGTATGTATACCGTCTATGGAGAGACTTGACAAATGTATACATATCTCAAGTGTGAAACTAAATTAGGGAAATGTGTTAGATGTACATATATTATCCATAGAGAGCTTGACAAATGAGTATGTAACTCAAGTTTGAAACTTCAATTAGGTAATTTTTAATCGAAAATGATTTAAATATAGCAGTTGTCTCTTACAACACTTTTTTACCCACAAAAAATTTGAAGTAGTCCAGTAATGCTGCTGTTTAAGATTAAACATGGCATATTAAAAATAGTTTCCAGTTAATTAACATAAAGGGAATTATTTCTTATAGTTTTTGGTGATGTTTTTTTTATTGCTGATACTAGGTTTGTGTTATATTATTTCTGTTCGAAAGTCATAACATGAATTCAGTTTAGGGTACTTAGAGTTAACATGTGTTGGGTTTAGAGCTTTATGTTCATGTTTAATTATTAGTCGAGCGTAATTTAGATTCAGTAATTGCATCATTAGGTAAAATAAACATACAGAAAGAAAATATCAAAGGCAAATAAATTATCTTACTTCTTTTTTGACTATTTTTTACATTGCATAGTTTAGTGATTGTGTGTAAATTTCAGTACATTTGAATGATGTTATTAGGATAAACAGAGAGATTTAGTTTTATTGAAACAAGACATGATTTGATATATTAACAAGGTATTTAGTTCACAAACTACAAATTTATACAAATGCTAAATATAACAGTATATTTTTTGTTACACAGGGACTATATATTCTGTAGAACGTTTGTATTAATTTTCCTTTAGCTTGTTTATTTAATGGGAAAACAAATCTACAAACATTTTGTAATGGACATGTCAAATTTGTTTTGCACAAGTTTTTCATTATCTTAATCCTCTCTAGTTGGTAAGTTCTGATATTGAATGAAAAGTTGTGACTTGTGGCAGGTGATAAGTAGATCTGAAACATTATTTTATATGCAACTAGGATTTGAAATCTGTACTGACAAATGCGAGAAAATGTACCTGTCTCCTAGCATAGTTTTCATTATGAATATCAGGCTTTATGTTTCAGTAAATCTAGCTTCCTTTTCAAGGGACTGTTCTTGCCTATTTCTAGAGGGGAATGATTTAGGCTTCTATGCTAAGACTTTCATGTTGTAGTTATTAATTCTCTAGTGTCTTGATGCTGGTTAGCATGGTTTTGTTCCTTCCTGTGTACTTGTTTTTTGATATTAGTGTGATATCATCATCATTTTGTCTAGTTTGCTAATAAATACTTGGTCTTGGTTAAGTGTAAATGATATGATGTATAGGAATCCCTTAATTTTCTGATTTCCTAATGTGGGTTCTAGTTTATAATATAACATGTTTTGTAATTATGTTCTGTTAATAGTGGCTTTTCCCTTGTGTCAGTCTGGCTGTGTCCCTATGTACTTTTAGTCTTTGTTTGGTCACCTGCTCTGTTTCTCCATTGTGTGTATTTACACAGAAACCTTGTTTTGTTGATTTGTTCTTTTCTCTAATCTGTTGTTTCATTAGTGTTTGCAAAGTTTTTCCAGATGTGAACTGTTTCTCATGTAATGCAAGGATGCATGATAGTTATGGTTTTCTGTTGTGGCTGGGAACATGGAGACATGAGGGGAAGCTTGTTAGGATAACCATTATTTTTAAAAACTTCTTCAAATGGTCTACAGTAGAAAGTTTTCTGACTCTGTCAAACATTATTGTGGAGAATCTTGTTTGTTTTGCTGAGAGTTTGTCTGTGAATAAGGATGTCCAGCAATGGAAGATTTTCACTTTCTTTGTGAAGTGTATGTTTTGAGTTGATGGAATTTAAATGTTAGATGCAACTAAATGATAAAGGTATTATCTACATAGTTCTTATAGTACACATTTGTAAGACTGGTTTGTAATAATTTCACATAAATGTCATTGAGGATTTGTGAAGATAACGTTCCCATTGGTATGCCATTCTTTGTTTAAAGAACCTATTTTGCTACTGAAAAGTAGGTAAACTTTGTTGTACAATAGGAGAGAAGCTTCACAGTATTACTTACACTGATGTTAGGAGAGCTTACAAACTTCTAAGCGTTACCTACATTTCCAAAACTATCGTACTTTCCTTGCACTACATCTATTACTTAACTGCCAGGGTTTTATCCCTTTGTCCATCTAAACATTGGTCTGAATTTTTTTCACTTGCTTCAGTCTTCTATTCCCTACTTAATTGCCCCTTACAAAATTTGTTACACCTACGTCAGTGTACTCTCTAACTTAATATTGTATATAAACACACTATTCAAATAATAAAATATTTTTTTAACAGAGACCTCACTAACAGGTTTCTGTAATATGATTATTGTAAATAACATGAGAGTTCTCACCTGCTTGTTGTTTGTAAAAAAAAAAAAAAAAAATCTTTTCACTTGACAAGCTGATATATGGCACAAATTCCCATATTAATGTAGTGTGCCAATGCAAGTTTAGCACCCTAGTGGGGGAACCATAATATATCCAAAACAAGTATGCTGTTTATTCAGAATCTAAATCATACTATGCAGGTGGAATTTGGCATGATGTTTTATCAGTATAGACAAAATCCCAACCAGACAGCCAAGGGCTGTGGTTCCTAAATCCCATATTGGTGGCTCAGGCGTTTGGACTGCAATACATGTATGTGTATGTTTGTAAATGAATCGCAATCTGTGACCATAAAGTGATGTGTTCCAAGCTACCAGAATCATGATGAGAAGGTAAGCAACACCGAAGTAAACAAACCTTCTCCTTAACCGAAGAAGTGTGAAAGACAACATCCGAGTCTCGAAATGACAAGATGCTGTATACCATCATCAACCTGAGGAAATAGAACTTATCCTCACTCCTCAGCCATGTGAGCAAGGTAAATTCCTCTTGCCCCATGAATTACAAGTAGGACTTGGAACAAACTGTACTCAACCAAGAACCCAATATGATCTGGGAATTGAGGCCATATATTGGTTTGCCAGATGAAAAAAAAACAAAAAAAAAAAACATCAAACAGATAAGAACTCAAATTACTTCCAACAATCACAGTACAAAGAAACATGTTAGTGAGCTCTCTGTCAAGAAAAATTATAATATTATTTGAATGATGTGTTTATATACTGTACCAGGATAGAGGACACATTGACTTAGGTAGAGTGTCATGTAACAGATTTTGCCAAGGGCAGTTAAGTGAGGAATACAAGAATGAAACAAGTGAAAAAAATTCAGAACAATGCTTAGATGGGTGAAGGAAAGTAACAATAGCAGTCAAATAATATTCAAAGCATGAGAGGGGTAAGTATTATTTAAGAGTTTCTTCTAAATACTAGATGCTAAATTCAGTGAGAAACTCAAAAAGCTATTCTGCATGTTCAAGATGCATTTATTTTACATTTGGAAAAGAACAAAGTTGAAAACACCTTAATGAAAATGGAACAACCCATCAACATGTTTAAATAGAGAGAACCAATCTGTAGAATACTTTATTTGTACAGAAACACTAAACAGGTTTGCTTAATAGACTTTGAAAATGAAACAATATCAGGAAACAATAACTATTTATAAAACAAGAGCATTATATACTGATGTGATGTTAAAAATGACAATAATTGATAGTTTTATATACATAATAAATTTGTACATGAACCAAGATCAATAAAAATGCATTCCAGTGGCACGGCAGCATGTCTGTGGACTTACACTATTTGATAATGGTGGGCAGAGCACAGATAGCCCTTTTTGTAGCTTTGGCTGAATAACAAACAACAACAATTAATAAAAATTATATGAGCTAGAAAATTTGAAAAGGTATAACATTTTATTAAAAGGAATAATTGTACCACAACACTGGAATTGCTCCAGTTAATTAACTGGAAAAGTTGTTTCAGAAGAAATAATTAAATTACAAGATTTTATTTTAAAGTTAAGACTCGATACTCTAGCCTGCAACATGCTGAGTATAACTATTTATCTGCAGCCAGCTGTAGTCATGGTGGATACTCTTTAAAAACTGTATTAGATAATAATACTGATGTTCTGTAGACATTATTACAGAATAATATAGACCTGTAGTACCATTTTGGTATAGTTCCATGTCTACCATTGTAGATATTGTTGCAGAATAATATAGACCTGTAGTATCTGTCTGGTATAGTTCTATATCTATCACTGTAGATATTGTGACACAATGATGTAGACCTGTAGTACCCTTCTGGTATAGTTTCATGTCTACCACCATAGATTTTGTTACAGAATAATATAGACCTGTAGTACCCTACTGATAAGAGTTCCACATCTACCAATGTAGATATTCTTTGATAGATTGTTTAGGCAGAGTATTCATGATAAAACTTTGTAGAATGGATGGCAACTGCCTGTTGTGGAGACACAAGTGTAGAGGACAACATTTTGAAAGTCTTCTGCCTTTCTTCTTCAGGTCAGTGTGTGTTGGTGTTGTCAGTCTTTTATGTTGTCCTGGTGGATTGTGGAGAGCATGTTATGAGTGGAGGAGAGATTTCCTGTAGATTCAACCAATGGCAGCCACAGGTTACTCACCTCTAATCCAGAATATCTGTTTAGTGAAGGTTTAATAGTGTTAATATAAAATGATTCTATGATTTTTCTTGTTTTCCAGAATTTGTCTGTGCCAATGATTCTAGTTTTCTCCCAGTTTATTCTGTTTCCAGTTGATGTGGCATGCTCTGCAATGGCTGAATTATTTGTTTTCATGAGTCTTGTAGTATCTTTATGTTCTTTTATTCTTGTTGCAACATGCACACTGACCTGAAGACGAAAGGTGGAAGACTGTTGAAACGTCATCCTCTACATTTGTGTGTCCACAACAGGCAGTTGCCATACATTCTACAAAGTTTCAACAGTGTAAATATTGTTACAGAATAAAGTTGAACTGTAGTACACATTACAGTATAGTTTTATGTCTATCAACATGATATATGATACTATCATAACTATATCAAAATAAAACAGAAGTATTTTTCTGATCTGAATTTCAATGTTTAAGTTAAACATTTCTTGCAGGTTACATCTTTTGTGTCGTACGCTGGTGGTCTTCCAGCACCAGAAAATTCTGATAACCCTCTGAGATACAAGTTCAGGTAAATATACAGCCATTTTATTTCCTACAGTGTCTGTAAATACACAGCTGTTTTATTTCCTACAGTATCTCTACATATTTTGCTTGTGAAGTAAAACATGTTAATAAAGTGAAAAACATTATTACTAGTGGTTTTTTTTGTACAGTATTCTTAGACATTAGTAATTTAACAACAGCTTACTGACTAGACTTATAAACAAATTAAAAAAATATTTGCTTATTCTTTAATACATGTAATATTACGTGATGTTGGCTGAGTATTTACTTAACTTTCAGAGCGACCTCATACACCCTCGTCAGTTTTAGTGTTTTGTGACATTTTTTTGTTTTGTGTTAAACAGTTGGAATCCAAAAGGTGTCCTTATGAACACTATGGGAGCTGCAAAGTATTTGGAAAATGGTAAAGTAAGTACAAGTTCTGAGGTTTATAAATCATTGATAACTGAAGTTCCAATACTTGTGGTATTCTTTGCATTTTATTCTTCTGTCAGCTCCTTTTCTGACTTGAGGAACACGTTTCATGTTCCCACCCTTCATCAAATGTTGTAGACACATAATGTCAAGACACAAGTCTCTAACAAAATACGCCTTGACAAGAATTTAGCTGAGGACAATAAATAAGTATAGCATGTTTGACAAGTACCAAACACACGTGTAAGTACTTGTGGGTAGTACCAATTTACCATGTGTGTATCAGAACTGATAGACATTATTTTCATTATTGGAAAACAGTTAATTTGTGTGAGGACATTTTGAAGATTTTTTCTTGTTTTGACACATTTTTCTGTTTTATTGAAGGATTTATATTTATTTATTTTTTTACATGCTTATTCAATAAAAATCATCAAACATCACATGAGAAATTAACATTTTTGTTCTAGGTAAAAGAGAGACTTCAGACTCTGTGTATGGTATTCTTGGTATACTAAGTTTCAACTTGGACTTTTACCTGTCATGTATGTTAATTTTATAAAGTTATCTGTGTAACACAAACCTTGCTAACACTGTAAAGATGAGTGTGACTTATCTGTGGAACATAAACATTCCTGAAACTGTAAACATGGCTGTGAGTTATTTGTGTGACACAAACATTTCTGAAATTCTAAATATTATGGTGAGTTACCTGTGTAATACAAATATTTCTGAAACTGTAAACATGAGTGTGAGTTATCTGTGTAACACTTATATATCTACACTCAGTTTTTAACCTTTAAAAAATGACTTCTTATATCATACTGTGAAATGGATTTACTAAACCTATAGTGGAAGTCATGTACTCATGTGTTATGGTAGTTTAACCTTCAGATTACCTCACATTTCTGCACAATATTGTATTATGAATTTTGGTATGTTGTGTACACTGTCAGATTTTTTAAGTGTTACTTTATTGGTGCATACAGAGATATTTCATGTAGTGTTACTGTGTGTTGGTCCACATTTTTTTTTTATGAAACATTTTAATATATTTTTAGGAGGTGGAAATACCCCATGGAGGATCCCTGATGAGTTATGTAAAGGATATCGACTTTTTCCCTGGGTTTAACTTGGAAGGCTACCCAAACAGGGACTCAACAGTTTATAAAGACATTTATGGTATCACCAGAGCATCTACAGTGTTGAGAGGAAGTTTGAGATTTAAGGTATGAATGTTAGATAATCTCTTTGTAAAGTTTCAGCTGTTTTATGTAACTGCCTGCACTATATACATACTGACATAAAATATTGGTTTATTATAGGCCTTAGTAAAAAAATCATTTCTCTAAATTTTAATTAACTAGTTATATGAATAAAAAAATAAAAGTTTCAGAGATTTGGGCCATGAATAACACATCACACTTAAAAAATGAATGAATCCATTCAGGTTAGGATTTAAGTGATGAAAATGCTAAAATACATCTTTGCATGATAAGTATCTGCAAAATAAGATGTTCATGAAATTATAGATATACTGTTAGATTTTACTTTTATTTACATGTCTTGTTTGTAAAATACATTCTCACACTGCACAGAACCAGTTATTAGAATTAATTGGTACTCAACTACATATTGTCTTGTTCTGTGTACAACCAGTTGTTGGTATTAATTGGTACTTTCACTCATTTTATATCATACAGTATACAACCAGTTGTTAGAATTAATTGGGACTTTCACCCATTTTTTCTCATGCTGTACTCAACATGCTGTACTTTTTCTCATTAATTGGTACTCAACCACATATTGTCTCATGCTGTATATATTTATTGAAAGACAATATTATTTGTAGACAAATGGCTAGGTAATTGTTTACTAAAACTTTTTTTTACAGGGATTTGTGAATGTTGTTAAAGGGTTGCAGAAGTTAGGGCTATTGGATGACAACCCTCACCCAAGCTTACATGTTAGAGGTCCTGAAATAACATGGGTAAAGTAGTAAGCTTTGTTTTAAAAATGTTGTTATAATGCTTGGTTTATAACTTGGTTTAGTTTGAAATTGAACTGAAGTAAGATCGGTTTAAGGAAGTTTATAAAAATTTCAAATCTTAAGATGTTAAAAAAAAAAACTCCTGGCTTCTCATTAGTGGTATTAACTTCATGGAACCATTTGAACTTTATAACATGACTGTTGCTTGAATAATTTAATGTACATATTAACCATAACCTTCAGATTATTAATGTTGCTTTATTTGATTTTTTGTATTTATTAATCATGATCTTTGACATCTACATGACTGGTGGATGTAATGGAATAAAGTTACTTTATAATGTTCCTGGTATGCGGTGTAAATAAATGTATGAAACTAAATTATTTTAATTTTGATATGTAGCTTACTAGACATCTAGACAACTAAATACAATTTATATAAAATTATAGTTTTAATACAGTCAGTTTATTTCATCTTTATCTCTTCTACATAGTTAATTATATTTTTACTTTTATACACTTTTACATTGTTTAAAAGATTCTTTTGTACTGTTTAGAAAAGTAAACTTGATGTTTATGATAAGAAAAGTATTACTGAACTGGTTTAGCAACTGGACGTGTTCAAAGTTATAACAAGTTAGTAACTTGACATGTTCATTGTTATAACACAAGTTAGTAGCTGGACATGTTCACTGTTATAACACAAGTTAGTAGCTGGATATGTTCACTGTTATAACACAAGCTTGTGGCTGGACATGTTCACTGTTATAACCCAAGCTTGTGGCTGGACATGTTCACTGTTATAACCCAAGCTTGTGGCTGGACATGTTCACTGTTATAACCCAAGCTTGTGGCTGGACATGTTCACTGTTATAACCCAAGCTTGTGGCTGGACATGTTCACTGTTATAACCCAAGCTTGTGGCTGGACATGTTCACTGTTATAACCCAAGCTTGTGGCTGGACATGTTCACTGTTATAACCCAAGCTAGCGGCTGGACATGTTCACTGTTATAACTCAAGCTAGCGGCTGGACATGTTCATTGTTGTAACACAAGTTAGTGTACAAGAATCAGTTTAACTTCAAGTAGCTGAAGTAGTTTCTCTATATGTTTATTTCTCAGAAACAATTTATATGTACACTTCTGGGACAAAATGATAGTAATATCCTTATGAGTAACCTGAAAAATCTGGTTTATGAAAAGCTAGGCAAATCAGAATCTCAAGTAGAAGCTATTGAAAGGTAAGTCTTTTGTTTTGACTCGTACAACATGGTTTGTGTTTCATTCTGTGTATAGGACAAATAATGTTTCTGTTCTTAATGGTTGATAAACACTGATTTACAGGACTAGTGGTTCATAATCAACATTAGAAAAAGTTGAGAACCAATGATTTACAGGACTAGTGGTTCATAATCAACACTAGGAAAGATTGAGAAACAATGATTTACAGGACTAGTAGTTTGCAATCAACACTGGAATTTAATCTGTAGTAAATTATCAAGATCCCCTTTATCATAATTTTCCAACCAAATAAACTCAATAATGATACAGGATTTGTGATAACGAGAAAACCCACTTGTAGAGAAAATTGTATTTTTTTTAAAACGGTTGGTATGGATAGAGAAAGTACTAGTAGAGGAACGAACAACGTTTTGACCTTTTTCTTTGTGAACCTGACAATGACTGAAGAAGGTTGAAATTTTGTTCATTCCTCTACTAGTGCTTTCTCTATCCATACCAACCGTTTTTAAATATATAATGATACAGGGTTATTACAAAATCAGTTGAAAAATAATTTCCACTTCTATGGGATCTTGATAATTTATTACAGATTAAATTGTAAATTTAAGAGATGAATCATTCAGCTAATATTATTGTGTTTCACTTTAACATAAGGTAAATGATGGAATTGTCACTGGTGTAAATAGAAATGAAGATTAAATTATTAATGTATATGTATTAAAATCATGACTGTTTAACTTTATTACTTATTATAATTTTTAATAAGTAAATATAGAAACTTGTATCATTTCAGAGTGCTCAGCCCAGTATCAATTTACCAGTTAACTTGTTTTGTGTTAGATGTACATTATGTAACCAGCATGATAGTACAGTTTAGTAATGCAGCATTACACTTGTCTGTTTCTTTGTTCCATTTAGTCCTTTTTTGTTTTCTGTGTTTTTCATAACTGCTTGTTATTTTAGGTTAGGTTTGCTTGTGGATGAACCTGTAGTCAAGTTAACAACACCCTTGGACACAATAACCCATTTTCTGGCCAACAAGCTTGCTTTTAGTAAGTTAGAATTAAAAGTAAAACACCTGTTCCACTTAGATTAGACTCCATACACCTTAACCCGGACAGAACATTCTGTTATATCATGTAATAGAGTTAAAGGATTGAGGAGGAATTTGGTAAAATTTAACATTTCTCGAATATTGTGGTTTCTCTGTATTTTTCAGTGTCTATCAATGCTTCCTGGCAATTTAGAATATTTCTTTTGGACAAGGAATATGTTTCTATTTTACAGATTTTTTTTTATCAAATGTTTAGTTTCTGGATATGAAAAGTTGATTGTGTGTATGTTTTGTTTGTGGCCTAGGTTAGGCCTTCTAAAAGATAAGCTTCTTGTCAAGGCTGGAACTCCTTTAGACACATTGACAAATTACCTGTCAACGGTCCTTTGTTATAGTAAGTTGTCTTCTATCTCAACATGTTGCATTGTTGCCTGACCCAGAACGTCGTCATTGCACGTATCTTTTACTTTCTTTATCATGATAGGAGGAGAAATAAAACATAACACTGCTTGAGTTACACATGACGTTCATGTGCTTCCTGTTACTCTGGTTTTATCTAACACTGATGTCTGTCAGATTAAAACAATATTGATTGTGAATCATTACTGACATTTTTAGTAAATGTATATTGGCCTAATGTCTGACATTATTAAATATCCACTAGCCAACAATGTGTGTGTATCTTATTATCAGATAACACAATTTTCAGTATTGAAGCATGTACTAATACAAATCTTATTTTGCTGGATGTGTAGAAAGAACAGTTTGTGCATTGGGTTTTAAATGAGCTCGAAGAACCAATTCCACTGAGAGCCTTCTTTCACCATTATTTGTAACTATGTAGTAAAATTTGATTATGTGTTTGGGATGTTAACTGTAAGTTAACCTGTCAGAACTTGTTGTGCACTGCAAATTAACCTGTCAGAACTAGTTGTTGTGCACTGTAAGTTAACTGGTCAGAGTTGTTTATTTAAAGTTCACTTATCAAAACTAGGTGTTGTAACCTAAAAAGAATGGATAAAAATTGTGTAAATATATATATGAAATTTAAACTTGTTTTTGTAAAACATTAAACAGAAAATTACTCTTTCTTCTGAAGTTCAACATTATGAGATTAGACTCATTTATTAGCTGTGAAGATAACTCATCAATAGAATCAATTACTAACTGATGTAGAAATAACTCAATATAAATTATAACTCATGAATATAATAAGTGATTAGCTCACATGGCAATGGCTCCCAGATGTGTGAAATGAGTTGATGTTTATACTGTAATGTTGTAGTGTGTGTCCACTTCTTGTTAATTGAAACATGAAAGATTTGTTTCTAATCATAATATACTGATAGTGTTATACTGTATTGTGTTTCATTTTTGTTTAACTAATCTTAATTAACTGATAGTGTGAAACTGTATAATGGTTTTTTTGTTTTACTAATCATAAATAAATTATGGTATTAAACACGTATGATGGTTTGTTTTGTTTTACTAACCATAATTAAGAGATAGTGTTAAAGTGTGTGGTGATTTTTTGTTGTTTAACTAATCTTAATTAACTGATGGTGTGAAATTGTATAGTGGTGTTTTTTTGTTTTACTAATCATAATTAACTGACAATGTAAAAGTATATAGTGATTTTTTGTTCTTTAACTAATCTCAATTAACTGATAGTGTGAAACTGTATAATGGTTTATAGTTTTACTAATCATAATTAACTGATAACGTTAAAGTGTATGGTGATTTTTTGTTGTTTAACTAATCTTAATTAACTGATAGTGTGAAACTGTATAGTGGTTTTTTTGTTTCACTAATCATAATTAACTGATAGTGTGAAACTGTATAGTGGTTTTTGTTTTAATAATCATAATTAACTGATAGTGTTGAAATGTATGGTGATTTTTTGTTTTACTAATCATAATTAACTGATAGTGTTGAAATGTATGGTGATTTTTTGTTTTACTAATCTTAATTAACTGATAGTGTGAAACTGTATAGTGGTGTTTTTTGTTTTACTAATCATAATTAACTGATAGTGTTCAAGTGTATGGTGATTTTTTGTTGTTTAACTGTACTTAATTAACTGCTAGTGTGAAGCTGTATAGTGGTTTTTGTTTTAATCACAATTAATTGATAGTGTTGAAGTGTATGGTGATTTTTTGTTTTACTAATCATAATTAAATTATGGTATTAAACACATGATGGTTTGTTTTGTTTTACTAATCATAATTAACTGATAGTGTTGAAGTGTATGGTGATTTTTTGTTGTTTAACTAATCTTAATTAACTGATAGTGTGAAATTGTATAATGGTGTTTTGTTTTACTAATCTTAATTAACTGATAGTGTGAAATTGTATAATGGTGTTTTGTTTTACTAATCATAATTAACTGATAGTGTTGAAATGTATGGTGATTTTTTGTTTTACTAATCATAATTAAATTATGGTATTAAACACATATGATGGTTCGTTTTTTTATTACTAATCATAATTAACTGATTGTGTGAAACTGTATAATGGTTTATTGTTTTACTAACTATAATTAACTGATAGTGTTGAAGTGTATGGTGATTTTTTGTTGTTTAACTGTACTTAATTAACTGATAGTGTGAAATTGTATAATGGGTTTTTGTTCTACTAATCATAATTAACTGATAGTGTTGAAGTGTATGGTAATTTTTCTTGTTGTTTAACTAATATTAATTAACTGATAGTGTGAAACTGTATAGTGGTTTTTTTGTTTTACTAATCATAATTGACTGATAATGTTAAAGTATATGGTGATTTTTTGTTGTTTAACTAATCTTAATTAACTGATAGTGTGAAACTGTATAATGGTTTTTTTTGTTTCACTAATCATAATTAACTGATAGTGTTGAAGTGTATGGTGATTTTTTGTTGTTTAACTAATCTTAATTAACTGATAGTGTGAAACTGTATAATGGTTTTTGGTTTAACTAATCACAGTTAAATTATGGCATTAAACACGTATGATGGTTTGTTTTGTTTTACTAACCATAATTAACTGATAGTGTTGAAGTGTATGGTGATTTTTTGTTGTTTAACTGTACTTAATTAACTGCTAGTGTGAAACTGTATAGTGGTTTTTGTTTTACTAATCGTAATTAACTGATAGTGTTGAAGTGTACGGTGATTTTTTTGTTTTACTAATCATAATTAAATTATGGTATTAAACACATATGATGGTTCGTTTTTTTTTCCCCTCTGTGTGGATTCCTGTACGTGGTGAGGGGACCTCCCAGGGAATGTTCTGTTCTATCTGGTTACCTTCTCTGGGATCTAAACATCCACCCACGTGTTTGCCGTGCGTGGGGACCCGTGAAGGGGAGGAGAGGATCCTGGTGGTTGAGGGGTCCAACCCTAACACTCCACTTTGGCCTCAAATTCCTGTAGGTGGCCTTTGAGTGGCCCCCCTTGGGTCAATCGGCTGGTCCATTTGGGCTAGAGTCAACCAAGTACCAGTGTTGGAAGTTCTCAACGGGTGTTGTGGACATTGTGCCTGATGCTGGTGTTTGGGTATAGTACTCATGAAACCCTGGCGTTGCTGCATTATCCTTGCATGACTTTGTAGTGTGTCCCCTTGTAGGGCTCCATGGTGGGTGGGGTCAGTGGGTACCGAAACTTTTTCTTTTTCGTATGGATCCTCCAAAAAATTTAAATAAAATTGTAAAAAAACAGTCAATAGGTAAGCGACCACGTCTTGAATACTCAGAACAGCAATCTTCAACATCAGTAACACACGTACCTCATTTTCGTATATTACATTCTCTTTCGGAAAAACCTTTAGGGCAAATGTCCCCTTTTTTTATTCAAAAGGGACTAGAGGGACTTGCTGGCTCTCCAAAGTCAGTAAAGAAGCTTTGATCTGGAGACATATTGGTTGAAACATCCACATCCCAACACAGTGAACTCCTCTTGAATTCAAAAGCAATTGGGAATATACCTATTGAGGTTACACCCCATTCTACCTTGAATTCTTCACGAGGAGTTATTGTTGAAAGGGATTTGAAGAACGTTCCCGAGTCAGAGATTCTTGCTGGTCTCTCCACTCAAGGAGTTTCTGCAGTGAGGCGCATCTCAACTCGCAAAGATGGAGTTACACTGCCAACAAATACCCTCGTTTTAACATTTACTTCACCACGTGCACCTGCCACCATCAAGGCAGGTTATCTCATTTGCAGGGTTCGGCCATACATACCAAACACTCTTTGATGTTTCCAATGTCAGAGATTTGGCCACTCAAAGACATCTTGTCGTGGTTCCCTGACATGTGCTCGTTGTGGAGGCAAGAACCACGATGCCTATGACTGTGACATGAACCCACATTGCGTAAACTGCAATGGTTCTCACCCCTCTTACTTTCATTCTTGCCCAAAATGATTGGAGGAAAAAGAGGTGCAGCGTTTGAAAACGACACATAACATTAGTTTTCCTGAGGCTCGGAAATTGCTGTCCACAACTCCATCTCGGACATATGCTGCTGCACTTCATTCCACAACTACAGTGGGAGTGCAGACAGATCTCTCTGTGCCTCCAAGAGAATCGTTTTCAAAACAAATGAAAAGCCTTTTGACCTCCGTGGTTAAAAAGGTTGATGAATCGACTTCCACACCCATCTCTGTTCCTCCCGTACCTTCCAACAAACCTCAAGATCCACGTCCTTCAGTTTCAAATACAGGCATTTCTTCTGATACATCTTTTTCTCCCACCGCAAGAGACAAAACAATTATTCGTTCGCATCCTCAGTCACTGGATTCCCCTTTCAATAACAAAAACCTGCCCACCCGACCCAGAGCAGGATCCATGGAGGTTGATAGACCTCCTCCGACTAAAGACAGTAAAGAAAAAAGACGTGGTCGTAAACCGAAGGGTTCTCCAGCCACTTCACCTACCCGTTCTTAAAAATGGCCACCTTGATACAATGGAACTGTCAAGGTTTACGTTCTAATCTGGATGATATCAAAACGCTGATTGCTTCCTACCATCCTGTTTGTCTTTCTTTACAAGAAACATTTCTCAAAACTGCTGATACTGTCTCCATTCGGCAGTTTTCTCTGTACAGAAATGGCAGGTTGTGTGATGGTCGAGTACATGGAGGGGTGGCACTGTTGGTTGATCAACACGTGCCCACCCTGTCTTTGTCACTTAACACACCCTTGGCGGCTGTAGCCATCCGTGTTTCCTTGGATCATACCATCACTGTTTGTTCTCTGTACCTGTCCCCTGGAGAGACATATGATCAATCAGATCTTGATGCTCTCGTTGAACAGTTTCCATCTCCATTTCTAATCCCAGGGGAATTTAATGGACATTATCCCCTATGGAAATGCTATTATTGATGGGAGGGGCCAATCTGTAGAGCGGATGCTCTCTGATCACAATCTTTCTCTTTTCAATACTGGTTCTTCCACTTACTTTCATGCACCTAGTCAGTCCTTTACTGCTATTGATCTCTCAGTTTGCTCCCCTTCATTATTCTCCCATTTTTCATGGAGGGTTGACAGTAATCCACTAGGCAGTGATCATATTCCGATCCTTTTGAGAGAGACTGGCTGTGGTCGATGCCACCCTACCCGCGTGCCCTGGTGGAAGTTGGATCAGGCAGACTGGTCCACTTTCACTGCTCTTGCAGAACTTGATCCTGCCATCGTAAATCAGCCATCAATAGACGACTGTGTAGCAGTGGTAACTGACTGTATTACACATGCAGCTGCTCAGTGTATTCCTAAAACCTCGACATGTTTTCCACAATATCCTCGACCGTGGTGGAATCCTGCTTGCCACTAAGCACAGAAGGCTCAAAAGCGGGCCTGGGATACTTTTCGTAGATATCCCACACTTTCAAATCGGGTTGCTTTCCAACGGGCCCGTGCACATGCTAGGTGGGTAAGACGTCAAAGCCAGAAGGAATCTTGGATTAAGTTCACAACCAGCATATCTTCTACCACCAGTTCCAAGATCATATGGGACAGGATTCGAAAGGTTAATGGGCACTACAATTCTGTCCCCCTCTCAATCTTACTCTCCGATGGTCAGGAGGTGACTGATGTTCGGAACATCGCTAACACTCTAGGTGAAAGCTTTTGCCGGGTATCTAGCACTTCTGGTTGTTCCTCCACCTTCCTGGCCATCAAGATTCGGGCAGAGCAATCACCTCTTTCCTTTCGAACTGACTGTTTCTTTGACTATAATTGTCCCTTTACCCTGGTGGAACTAAAAATGGCCCTACATCGGTCTGCCAGTACGTCTGTTGGACCTGATAATATTCATTATGACATGCTGCACCATCTATCTCCTGCTTCTCTTGATGTCCTTCTGATTGTTTTCAACCGGATCTGGCAGGAGAATGTTTTTCCTGATGCCTGGCGCCAGGTTATTATTTTACCTTTCTCTAAACCAGGGAAAGATCCCAAGATTCCTTCAAACTACCGTCCAATTGCTTTGACGAGCTGTATCTGTAAGACATTAGAAAGGATGGTTAATGCTCGTCTTGTTTGGTTCCTTGAATCAAACAACCTTCTCTCGCCCACCCAGTGTGGGTTCCGTCGACAGCACTCCACCACAGACCACCTAATTTGTCTTGAAACATCTATCAGAGAAGCCTTTCTCAACTGCCAACATCTTGTATCAATATTCTTTGACATAGAGAAGGCTTACGACACAACATGGAGGTATGGCGTTTTGCGAGACCTCCATACATATGGGTTACGTGGCCATCTACCCATGTTTATTAAAAATGTTTTAATGGACAGGAGATTCCAAGTTTGTGTGGGTTAGACACTTTCCTGTTCTTTTGTACAGGAACTTGGAGTCCCTCAAGGCTGTGTATTGAGTGTTACACTCTTCAGTATAAAGATAAATGCCATCACTGAACAACTCCCTCTCACTGTTGCGAATGGGCTGTATGTCGATGACTTTCACATCTCATGTCAGTCGTCAAAGATGAGATATATTGAGCAGCAACTACAAACTGCCCTCAATTGTGTACGGAAGTGGACTCTGGCGAACGGCTTTAATTTCTCTCTCTCCAGAACTGTATGCATGCACTTTTGCCGTCGACGGGGTATTCACCCTGATCCTGAACTTCATATCGGTGAAGTTTTGCTGCCAGTGGTCCCGGAGATCAAGTTCTTGGGACTTATCTTTGATCGTAAACTGACCTTTATACCACACTTAAAGCAGCTTTGGGTCAAATGCACAAGAGCACTGAACATCCTCCGTGTTCTCTCTTCTACCAGTTGGGGGGCAGATCGCTGTTCAATGTTAAAGGTATATCGTGCTCTTATTAGATCGAAACTCTATTATGCATCAATGGTCTATGGCTCTGCCAGACCCTCGGCCTTAAAGATGCTGGACCCCATTCATCACCAAGGACTTCGACTCTGCACTGGGGCTTTCCCGTACCTCTCCAGTTCAAAGTATATACATTGAATCTCATGAACCTTCTCTACACCTTCGCCATTTGCAACTATCTTTACAATATACTTCGAAACTTCATTCCTTACCAAAGCATCCCACCTGGAAATGTGTTTTCCTTCCTCGGTGGGCAGTACTTTTTCAGAACAGACGATCTGTCATTGCTCCGTTTGGCCTTTGCATCCGGCAGTTGGATGAATTGGGTCTGTCGTTGGATAACATTGCAGATTCCACAGGTCGCCCATCCCACCATGGCTTATTACAGCCCCAAATGTGACCTTTCTTTCAGTCACCTAAAAGGCAGATACTCCTGATTGGAAGTACCGTCTTTTATTCAATGAATATCTTTCAAACAATCATTCAGTTTCCATTTATACAGATGGTTCCAAATCAGGTAATTCAGTGGGCTCTGCTATGGTTTGCTATGGGTCAGTAGTTGTGCGCAGAATCCCTTCTACAGCTTCTGTGTTCACTGCTGAACTGTATGCCATATCTCTTGCCCTGGATCATATTGCAGCTGAGCAGTACTCCAACTGCACTATTTATACTGATTCGCTTAGTTCTATACTTGCCTTGGAATCGCTACACATTAGCTCACATCCTATTCTCGCTGATATTCGAAACCGACTGACCCATTTCTCATTAGCAGCTACTTCAATCCAGTTTTTCTGGATATCAGGCCATGTTGGTATTCGGGAACGAGCTTGCAGACATGGCAGCTAAATATGTCTGCTTCAGCACCATCACTCCTATGCCTATTCCGTACATGGACTATGGGGTTGTCTTCAAGGCTCGGCTACGTGCCAGCTGGCAGTCCACTTGGAGTGAGCAACGCGACAACAAACTTTTTCAAATCAAACCCAAAATTGGACTTTGGCCATCTAGCTTCCGTAAAGTTCGGAAGGAGGAAGTTGTTCTCACTAGGCTACGCATTGGTCACAGTTTTTTAACTCATCATTTTCTTTTATCTGGAACTGATGCACCAATGTGTAGTTTGTGTAACACTCAAATCACTATCAGCCACGTTTTACTTTCTTGCCATCGTTACAATTCTCAACGACGGCAATATTTTAAACATATTTTTTCCCAGGGTCAGTCTGTAACATTGGACAGAGTTATTGGTGATGGTGACTCTGTCCACCTTGATAATGTTTTTAATTTTTAATGGCCATTAATCTTTTAATCTCATTTAAGTGTTGCATATTTATTCATTACACCTTTTTAATTGTGGTTCCTTTTATATAGTTTTAATCTCTCTCATTCAATTTGACATTGGGCAATGGCCAGAACATTAAATAACTCGACACCAGGACTGGAAAGACCAACTTCAGGTGACTAACGCTACTGTTTGAACTATCCGTTTTAACTGCTCGTTAGTCGTCCTGGCGAGTTGTTATTATACTTTTGCTGCATATCATTTCACACTTTTACTACTTTACTTTTTAGTACTGGCCATATTGACTCATAACCTGGTACCAGGACTGGAAAGACCAACTTCAGGTGACTGACAGTGGTTTTTATACTTACCTGTTAGTCTTCCTGGCGGGTTATGATCATTACCATTCTGCTACAGGTAGTCCTTTACAACTTTGTTGACTGGATGTCAACATTGGTTTTTACGCCATTTTCTGTTTTAATTGCCGTTTTGCTTTTATCTTCAATTACTTTTACAAATTTTACTCCATTTACTTGACTTTTATCTTTTTACTGGACATTTGCCTACTCATTATTATGATTTTGCGGAGTGTCTTTTAAAACTTTTATTCTTTTACATTTTGATACTGGTTGCTATGACACATAACCCGGAACCAGGACTGGAAAGACCAACTTCAGGTGACTGACGGTGGTTCTTGAACTTACCTGTTAGTCTTCCTGGCGGGTTATGATCATTACCTTTTTGCTAGAGTAAATACCTTACAACTTCTTATACTCTGCCTTCTATCTTAACATTGTAGACTAGGTGTCAACATTGGTTTTATACTTTTTTGTTTTACCTTCATTTCCATTTATGTCTATTACTACATTTATTTATTTATTTTTTTTTACATTTTTACCGAATGTCTGGCGCAGATAGCCTCGCTGCTTTGTGCCATAAAACACTAAATCAATCAATCAATCAGGTTCGTTTTTTATAACTAATCATAATTAACTGATAGTATTGAAGTGTATGGTGATTTTTTGTTGTTCAACTAATATTAATTAACTGATAGTGTGAAACTGTATAATGGTTTTTTGTTTTACTAACCGTAATTAACTGATAGTGTTGAAGTGTATGGTGATTTTTTGTTTTACTAATCATAATTAAATTATGGTATTAAACACATGATGGTTTGTTTTGTTTTACTAACCATAATTAACTGATAGTGTTAAAGTGTATGGTGATTTTTTGTTGTTTAATTTTAATTAACTGATAGTGTGAAACTGTATAGTGGTGTTTTTTTGTTTTACTAATCATAATTAACTGATAGTGTTGAAGTGTATGGTGATGTTTTGTTGTTTAACTAATCTTAATTAACTGCTAGTGTGAAACTGTATAGTGGTTTTTGTTTTACTAATCATAATTAACTGATAGTGTTGAAGTGTAATATGATTTTTTGTTTTACTAATAGTGTTAAACTGTATTTTTTTTACTAATTATAATTAACTGATAGTATTGAACTGTATGATGTTTGTTTTTTGTTTTACAAATTATAATTAACTGATAGTGTTAAACTGTATGATTTTTTGTTTTACTAATCATAGTTAAGTAATAGTATTGAACTGTATGGTGATTTTTGTTGTTTTTTATTAAATATAATTAACTGTGTGTTTTATTCCAACTGGCTTGTAGAGCCCTGGTATTGGACAATAGATCTGGTCACAATCCACTACCACGTATGTTTTATTCTAGCTGGCTCCTAGAGCCCTGATCACATTCCACTACCATGTATGTTTTATCCTAGCTTGTTAGTAGAGCCCTGGTATTGGACAGTAAACCTGGTCACAATCCACTATAATGTATGTTTTATGCCAGCTAGTTTGTAGAGCCCTGGTATTGGACAGTAGACCTGGTCACAATCCACTTCCCATGTATGTTTTACCATAGCTGGCTCGTGAAGCCCTAGTATTGGACAGTAGACCTGGTCACAATCCACTACAATGTATTTGTTATCCTAGCTGGCTTGTAAGAGCCCTGGTATAACACAGTAAATCTGGTCATAATACACTACCATGTATGTTTTATCCTACCTGGTTTGTACAGTCCTGGTATTGGACATTAGACCATGTCACGATCTTCTGCCATGTATGTTTTATCCTCGCTGGCTTGTAGAGTCATGGTATTGAACCTTGTCATAACTAGGTAAAGTGTGGTTGACATATTAGTTTTCTTTAGTTTCATGCGGTAGAATGTTTATGCCAGTAATTACCAATATAATTTACTGTTTTTACTTGACTAGCAGAAGGATTTAGAAGACAACCTTACTTGTTTGCCAGTTTGTCAGTAATTAGTTAATTCAATATAGTTTACTTCTCTAAATAATATAAAACTAATTAAACCTTACACAATGTTTCATTAGTAAAATTTTTGAAAAATTACCATTTGCTGACACAATAGTTATGAAATTATTTCAAAATTATTGAAAAATATTTTCTAATCTAAAAATAGTTTTATTTATTACATGAGTGTTGGACTGATGTATTGTAATTCTTGTATTTATATGATTACGGTATCTTACTTTTATGATGAAGTTTTAATATCGTATGTCAGTTTTAGAGATTTGTTGTTCTAATAACATCGTATTTTTATACTCTTTCATTCAGTCTTTTTGTTTTTATTACACGAGTGTGTCTGTCTTTTCCTGGTATAGCGTACATACAAACACACTACAAGTTAAATTTCAGTAAACCCAGTGTATGATTAGGATGTGTTTGTGTTGCCTTATGTTTTCTCATTGACTGTTTGTAACAACAGTTGATGAAGTCTCTAAGGTTCATTAACTTATCAACTGTAGGAAAAGGATCTCAATTAAAACTTTACAAAATATGAAATCACTTCATGAAACTTACTAGAAACAATAAGAAGCCATATTCAGGAAATATATTTCACCTGTTAGTGTGGGCAATTAATCATGTTTTCTTTCTGTGTTATGAGATACCAGAGTTTATGACTGTCTAGTAATTCATTAAATCTGTTGTTTCCTGTAATTTTGTTTGACAATTCAGGTAATTCACTAATCTGTTGTTCCTTGTATTTTGGTTTATGACTGTCAGGTAATTCACTGATCTGTTCAGTGATGTCGAGAAACCCACTTGTTGAGAAATTTATATGCAAAAACGGCTCGTATGGGTTGAGAAAATATTTTACATAGAAGAGCGAACAACGTTGACCTTCTTCGGTCATCGTCAGGTTCACAAAGAAAGAGGTAACTGACCGGAAGCTGACCACATGTTTGAAAGGGGTTGTGTAACTGTGTGTCGAAATGTAGAGGGCGGTATTAGATGTTAGAATATATAATTTTGTTTATTTTATTATATTAATATAGGTATAAAGGCGTTCCTTTATATTGGTTTATTTTGGGTTTAAGTTGTTGTATAAGTAAGGCTTCTTTAATTTTGCATTTGTTTATGTTTGTTTCTTTATTTAGTATTTGAGTGTTTTCTATGGTTATGTTGTGTTTATTTGACTTGAAGTGTTGAAAACGTGTGAAGGTGACTTTTATGTTCTTTGAATCTGGTTTCCATTTTTCTACTTGTTTCTCAATATAGAAGTCGTGGCAGTTATTACATTGTATTTTATAAATAATGTTGGTGTGGTGTTTGTCAGTGTAGTTTTTTACACAGTATAGACCTCAGTTTTGTGCCTGGTTTTTGAATAAATTTGGTATTAACTGGAATGTCATATTTTGTTACTAATTTTTGCCAAATGTTGGTTATTTGTTTGCTGATGTCAGGAATATATGGTATACAGCAGTATATGGTTTCGTGGTTTTTTGATTCGTGAGCTGTATTTACTTTAGTTGATTGATTTTGCTTTCTGTCTAGGTGTGTGCGTATAATGTTTTCTACGGTTTGTGGAGGAAACTTATTGATGTTGATGAAGTATTGTTTTATTTTGTCTACAAACTGTAGAAAACATTATACGCACACACCTAGACAGAAATTAGACAAAATAAACAACTTTAACCCAAAATAAACCAATATAAAGGAACGCCTTTATACCTATATTAATATAATAAAATAAACAAAATTATATATTCTAACATCTAATACCGCCCTCTACATTTCGACACACAGTTACACAACCCCTTTCAAACATGTGGTCAGCTTCCGGTCAGTTACCTCTTTCTTTGTGAACCTGACGATGACCGAAGAAGGTCGAAACATTGTTCGCTCTTCTATGTAAAATATTTTCTCAACCCAAACGAGCCGTTTTTGCATATAAATTTCACTGATCTGTTGTTCCTTGTATTTTGGTTTATGACTGTCAGGTAATTCACTGGCTTTGTTGCTTGCTGTATTTTGGTTTTTGGTGTGATAGACGTGTTATGTATTGGTTTTAGTGGATGCTGTTATAGATGTATTGTGTATAGTTTTTACTGGATGCTGTGATAAATGTTTTGCATATTGGTTTTACTGGATGCTATTGTAAATGTGTTTTATATTGTTTTCCCTGGATACTATGATATATACGTGTAGTGTATCAGTTTTACTGGATGGTGTTATAGATGTGTTGTATGTAGTTCTTAATGGATACTATTATAAATGTATTTTTATGGTTTTCACTGAATGCTGTGATGCATATGGTGTATATCATTTTACTGGATGCTGTGATAGATGTGTTGTATTTATTTCTAAATCCAGTTACTTTCCAAATAACTGAGATAAAGTCTGTATGTTACCTTTTTGTGTAAAGAAAAAGTGTATTAAACCTTACACTCAAAGGTATATATTAATATTTCACTCTTACTGATTTTCCTTTTTTGTCACTTGGAGACTCCAGTGAGAGAGATTTGATAATCATGAGACACAACATTGGTATCCAGTGGTCAGATAAAAGAAGGTAAGTAGGTCAGTTTGACTGGACACATTCTATAACTGCTAATAAACTTCCTGTGTCATGATTGAACTGTTTATATTACTCAAATACACCACATGTTATGTGGAACCACAATCTAGTGTTTAACACAATAGCAGAAATGCCAACCATTACGATTTGAGCATAATCATTACGATTTTGGTGCATACATTACGACTATATGCTCATACAGACAAATATCATGACTTGTTGCAACTCCCAAATTATTATATATTATCTAGGCCTATACAATAAAGTGATAAATTGTTCCCTCAGGGCTTGAAAGGAATGAAAAGAAAATTTCTAGTGAGATACAAATACATTTTGATAATAAATAAAAGACTTTGTCCAAATGGCTACTTGCAATAATCATGTTTGTGCTTGAATTAATAAAAAAATATTGGTATCTCCAACGTCTACCAATAGTTTGAGTGCGGTGCTTCTCCATACTGGATACGTGGGGGAATCCATAGTTACGTCATCAGTGCTTGTCAGCCAATAAGCGCTCGTGTAGATGGGTATTTCTTGTTTTTAAGCAGCATAGAAACACCAATGCAATCATTCACAAGATGGAAAAAAAGAGGCCTCGTTCATTGGATTGTCTTGTTTCTGGCAAATCTAAATGGACTAAAACTGTGAAAGGGCTCTGTCTACAATCATTATGCTCAGTCATTTGAAATAGTTGGCATATCTGCAATAGTCTTTATTCTACTACATACTACGTTTATGTATCACATATGTTTAGTAAACACCTGTTGTTTGAACTCTACACTACACACATCCAGAGTAGACACCTTGCTTGGACTGAGACTCTACACACATGCCCACAGTAGACACCTTAGACTGAGACTCTACACACATGCCCACCGTAGACACCTTGGACTGAGACTCTACACACACACACACACACACACACACACACACACACACACACACACACACACACACACACACACACACACACATTATATACACTTAAATTGAAGTGATATAAATAAGCAGCAAGCATATCTATTTATCTGAAAAGTTTCAGGTATCTGGGTTCTTAGCTGTATACTCCATGTTAACATTACCTAACTTTAGTTTTAAATGAATTAACATGAATAGTTCAAGATTTCCATAATATTGTAGTTTTGCCATTATGGTTTTTTTGTTAAGTTATTGTAGTTTATTCTCTATTCTTCTCCAACAGGAAGTACGGCACATTGACATGGTAGTGTATGGTGATCCTGTCGGCTATTCAGCTATGGCAAAAACAGTTGGTTATCCTGCTGCTATAGCTAGTAAGATGGTTATAGAAGGTAAGTTTGTTTCAGGTAAGGTGTTTATAGAAAGTAAGTTTTTTCAAGTATGATGGTTATAGAAGGTACGTTTGTTTTGGGTAAAATGATTATAGAAGGTAAGTTTGTTTCTCTTTTCATGTAATCCTGATGTTAGGAAAGGATGTAGGTTGAAGAATTAAATTAAGCACTAAAGTTTGAGACCCTGTAATGTGAGTAGTTGCTAAAGATGGATCAGACTAAAAAAATTACTTTCACATGACATATTTAAGTTTAGTACCTTTCACGTAACGTATTTTAATTTTCATCATAAACAAATGTAGGTAACCTTTACAGAAAGGAATCAATATATTCTCAATTATCTATGTTTATGCAGAAAAAGATGATAGATAAAACATTTGAAATTGTAATATAGAGAATATGCATTTTGTTATATAAGTGTAGCATTATAGAATACATTTTATTGTATAAGTGATATCTAAAAGTTTCAGTTTGTTATTGGCATTGGAAAGTTTCTGACCAGTTACTGTTGCAAGACAGTTGTCTAACTTGTCTCCAATTATAACATGTAAATGCTAGTAAAGTAAAAGGAATCCTTTCAGCATGTTTTTCCTTTACTGTTTGTTTTCACCACTATCTGATCACCTATTATAATTTATAACAAACTTTTGTATATCTTGTGCTTGCTTGAAAATTAAATTTCAAAGTTCAGTACTAAGGATAAGAAGAAAAACAATTCTTTAACCTGCAGTATTTATGTGAATGACATTTCCTGTAGGTGAGATACAGACCAGAGGAATGCTGGTGCCGATGGCCAAAGAAATCTATCAACCAATGTTGAAACGTCTGAAAGCAGAAGGAATTACTGGGGTAGAATACGTGTCGCAACTCTGAAGAGAACGTTTGTCTTCTGACTTTTTCTTGTGCATTCTTTTGTCTGTGACAAAGAACTTTTTTGTGCCATTGATAACTGGTCATCTTTAACTTAATTGTTTTCTTTAATCTTTTGTGTTCTGTAGTTGCTTTCATAATAACAGTTAATGTAGGTTAGTTAACTGAGTGGAGGTTTATCAGAATAAAGTGAAACATTTTTTATTTGGTAATGTAGAAACCTGTAATATGGTGATGCATAGAAAAGTAGAAACATGTGACGTGGTGAACATGTAGTAATGTAGAGCTATGTGACATGGTGAACATGTAATGTGGAACTGTGTAACACTGTGAATATGTAATACAGACACATAGCATTGTGAATGCATAGTAATACGGAAACATGTAACACTGTGAATGCATAGTAATACGGAAACATGTAACACGGTGAATGCATAGTAATACGGAAACATGTAACACGGTGAATGCATAGTAATACGGAAACATGTAACACGGTGAATGCATAGTAATACGGAAACATGTAACACGGTGAATGTGTAGTGATGCAGAAACATGTAACACGGTGAATGTGTAGTGATGCAGAAACATGTAACACGGTGAATGCGTAGTGATGCAGAAATGTGTAATGTGGTGAATGCATTGTAGTGCAGAAACGTGGCACGGCTAACATGCGTAGTAGCACATAAACGAGTGGCACGGCTAACGCGTAGTAGTGCATAAACGAGTGTCACGGCTAACGCGTAGTAGTGCATAGACGAGTGGCACGGCTAACGCGTAGTAGTGCATAGACGAGTGGCACGGCTAACGCGTAGTAGTGCATAGACGAGTGGCAACGTAGCTAACGCAGCGACTAGCGTAGTAGTGCATAGACGAGTGGCACGGCTAACGCGTAGTAGTGCATAGACGAGTGGCACGGCTAACGCGTAGTAGTGCATAGACGAGTGGCACGGCTAACGCGTAGTAGTGCATAAACGAGTGGCACGGCTAACGCGTAGTAGTGCATAGACGAGTGGCACGGCTAAGCGTAGTAGTGCATAAACGAGTGTCACGGCTAACGCGTAGTAGTGCATAAACGAGTGGCATGCTACCTATGTTAATATTTTTATCTTATATTTGCTTTGTATAATAAAATTAACTACAGATGTTTTTCTCAGTTTTCAAACACCGCCACTTTGTTAAGTATTAGTACAATTGTGAATTTCAAGTAAACTGTTAATGTTTTGTTTCTAGATGTAGTGAAAAGGTATTTAGTGTTTTTATACATAGAGTGATTGGAACTCTGTTGTTTTAGTTTATGTACAAACATACATCTAGGTGTCATAACTGTAGATTGTCTCTTGCTAATGTATTGAACCATTTACATCTGACTTCTTTGAAGACAGATTCCTACTGATGGCTGTTATCTTGAAAAAACAATAAATTAGAAAATAGCATATAATACGGTATTTCAGATGTTTGAAACTATTTAAAATTGTAATTTCCTGGGCTCCAGGATATATTTGTTACATTTCAACTTTGCAGATTGAAGCCTGTTTTTAGTATTTGTTTTCTCAACAGTATTCTCAACACTAAAAACCCTTTCTGATATCTGTACATAAATTCTATATTCTTATTTTCACTTTCTTAGACTGTTTATATTATTATACTTTGAGCCAAAGCTAATGAATTGTTTCACAGTCCAGTAAAAAAAATAACATGAATCCAGATACCACAGTTAAACTGCAAATAAATATTATTTATGTTTGATCCATCTAATGGGGCTGTACATAAGCAATTCTCTACTTTTTCCCCAAAACATGTCGTAAGATATCAAACCTGTGTTTACTGTTTTGTGGTTGATATAAGATTTCAGTACTGTTGTTGTTTTAAAGAATGATCCAAATATTAGGTCTGTAATTAATCATAAAAATGCTTGTGTAGTGAGTGATGTTGGGAAAACTTGCAGTTAAGAGGTTTCCTTGTGGACTAGGAAGTATTTAACAAGTCCAAAACATGTTGTGATTTTGAACATGAAATGTTTTATTCCAATGATTTAAATGGTTTGACAGTACATGACTTTAGTTGCCAAAACTTCATGTATGTAGTTATGTAATTCTCTTAATTTATGTTGCTAATGTTTTATCACTGCCAGCTTACAGTTCTGGTGCTTTGGATACAACTATTTTGTGATACAATAATGTAGGTAAAAAGGAAAACAACAAGAAGTTAGTTACAGGTAATTTCACAGGTTTGTGTGTAACAAATATGGCAGAGATGGACAGGAATATTACATTAGTATTTTTGAAGTAAACAATTACCACTTGTTAGTGAAGTATTAGTATTAGTTCATGAGTAAACTGTTACTTTTTGGCAGTTCTTTGACTGAAAATCATTTAAAGAAAAAATTACATTCTGACAAATTAACTTAAATAGTAAATAATAGATTTTTTGTCCCTGCTCAGATTGTACACTTCATATCTTTTCCTTACTTTCAGTTTATTTTGTAGTAAATGTGCTGATAAATTGGTACATAAACGTGTTTTCTTCATCTGTTTATATAGTAAGAATCTTGCAGTTAAAATCAAATAATAAATGATAATATATATACATTTTGGAAGGTAAATTACTGATGAAATAAGACACAACATGAAGTTTTAATAAAAATGATAGTTTCTTTAAAGAATTCAGATACAATGTATTTTATCCACATACATATTTTAGTTCAATGAAAATGTCGGCTTTTTCCAAAAACAAACATCAAATGTTATTAACTCGAGACTGTGCAGGAAAAGAAACATTAACTTTTCTATGAAACATATCTATTTATTCATTTACTGCGTGCCAAAAATTTGAATTTTTTTTTGAAGAAGGGTTCTTTCCATTCTTTGTATAACCTATATTAGGAACAAACTTTGAAGGATATTCAGTTTAAAACTTAACATGTAGTAAATGGAAAGTGTATTTTGAAACTATACAAATTTCTTTGTAGTAGCAATTGAAAGTTCTCTTACTTTTTCTAAAATTAGTGTTTGAGATTTAGCTTTCTCACATTAGTACTGCTGGCTGACTTTGTAATTCATTATTCTATGTAATGTATTTCTCACATTTGACCACAAAATAAAATAATGGTCCTTTATATCTTTCTAAAAGTTAGTCAAAATGATTATGGACACTTTAAATTGTCGGAGCACCAAACATTTACTTTGAAGAACAAGAGCTCAATGCTCTTTGCCAACACAGACAAGGAATGGTTAGTTGCAAGGTTTATTTATTTATTGCTTCAGGTTTATTAAAAGTAAAGATTTACATATACTCTTAACAGTGCATGTTCATCAATAGTGAACTCACAATTCCACAAAGAAATGCTAAAATTAACTTTAACATAAACAAAGAAATACCACTTTAAATTTTCCTACATTTTATTTTCTCCCAGGAATTTTGCCAATTGACTTTAAGATATTTGGATTCTACTGAGGAATGTACATTTGGTTGAACTAGACCATATACATTTAACTGTCACATTTTGGTAGTTATTGGACTTTAAGAACTTACAAATGAAGGCAAAGAATACCTAATAGAATGTTGACCACACTATATTTGCTAAATCCAATACTGATGAGGCCTTTTGCTAAATATGAGGACTCATTGGGTTGGCTGAATATAATATGTACGTATCTCTGTCTGAGAACTATTTATATTATCACAATATCAAAGTAAGAATATTGTATACAGTATGTGGTATTAGAAATTGGGATGATAATCTTTGATTTTTCAAACATAATGTTTATTTGTAAAATAAATATAATTCAGTGTCAGAAATTTACAGATTACATTAGTAGAGAATAAAACCATTTACAGTTTTATGTTAGGAGGTGCAAAACCTTGGTTAACTGGAAAGTGTGAGCTTTTTGTCGAGCTATTACAACATCATACCAGACTCAGTGAACCACATGTACAGAAAAAATTCTTATTTGTATTTTCAAAACCTCTTTTGGTGTGAGAGAAGAAAGAGAAAAAGTTGTGCTGGGTGAAGTTCAGGTCAAGAATGTGATTTGTTTAACTTCTTGAGGATTGGCAAGAAAGATAATGATTGTAGAAAATGAATGACTCTAGAACCACAGTGAGTCAAGAAGGATAATATCCAACAAGGAAAAAGACTCAAGAACCACAATAACCACTGAATCACAGTGACCCTAGAAGGATAATATCTAACAAGGATAAAGACTCAAAAACTACAATAACCAAAGAATCACAGTGAGCTAAGAAGGATAATATTCAACAAGGACAAAGAATCAAGAATCACACTGACCCAAGAAGAATAATATCAAAGGACAAAGCCTCAAAAATCACAGTGATCCAAGAAGGATAATACCCAACAAGTGCAAAGACTCAAAAACCACAATAACCAAAGAATCACAGTGGCCTAAGAAGGATAAAAACCAATAAGAATGAAGATTCAAGAACCACACTGACCCAAGAGGAATAATATCTAATGGGAACAAAGACTCAAGAATCACAGTGATACAAGAAGGATGAAAACCAACAAGGACAAAGACTCAAAAATCACAGTGATCCAAGAAGGATAATACCCAACAAGTACAAAAACTCAAAAACCACAATAACCAAAGAATAACAGTGACCTATAAAGGATGAAAACCAATAAGGAAAAAGACTTGAGAATCACACTGACCCAAGAGGGATAATATCCAACAAGCAAAAAGACTCAAAGATCACAATAACCAAAGAATCAGTCATCCAAGAGGAATGAATAATATCTAACAAGAATAAAGACTCAAAAATCGCAGTGACTCAAATAGGATAACATCCAAGGAGGACAAAGACTCAAAAAGCACAATAATCAAAGAATCACAGTGACCTAAGAATGGTGAAAACCAAAAAGGAAAATGGCTCCAAAACCACTAACCAAAGAATCACAATGACCTAAGAATGATGAAAACCAAAAAGGAAAATGGCTCCAAAACCACTAACCAAAGAATCACAATGACCTAAGAATGATGAAAACCAAAAAGGAAAATGGCTCCAAAACCACTAACCAAAGAATCACAATGACCTAAGAATGATGAAAACCAATAAGGACAAAGACTCAAAAATTACAGTGAACAAGAAGGATGAAAACCAACAAGGAGAAAGACTCAAATTAGTGAACAATAAGGATGAAAACCAACAAGGATAAAGACTCAAAAATCAGTGATCCAAGAAGGATAATATCCTACCAGGATAAAGACTCAAAAATCACAGTGATACAAGAAGGATAATATCTGACAAGGACAAAGATTCAAAAATCACAGTGATCCCAGATGGATAATATCCAACAAGGACAAAGATTCAAAAATCACAGTGATCCAAGAAGGATAATATCCAATATGAAGAAATACTCTAGAACCACAAACAAGGAAGCACAGTGAGTCAAGAAGGATAATACACAAAAAAGACAAAGAACCAAGAACCACAATAACCAAGAAATCAGTGACTCAAGAAGGACAACATCCAACATTGAGAATGACTCAATAACCACATATGTATATATCTCTTTCTTTATCTATTTATTGTTCTCATAGTAACAAAGTTTAGTGTGTGTGTGTGTGTGTGTGTATAACATATATACACACTCACACACGTATCTCATTTTATTTGTTTATTGCTTCATTGTACCTAATGTAACATATCATCAGTAGATTAACGTTGCTGTACCTAATGTAATATAGATTTCTACTTTGTTATCATCTACATAGATAATTAAGTAAACATAAGGTGTTCTGTTAATCTATTAGTGTTACCCTCCAGTTCCCTGACACAAGCAGTTAATACCATTGCCTGAACAAAGCTGTGGTTAGGTAGGTCGACTCTTAATTTGAGTGTCACATGTTCAAATCCTCATCATACCAAACATGCTTGCCCTTTCAACCATTGGTAAAAGAGTAGCCCAAGAGTTGGAAGTGGGTGGTGATGACTAGCTGGCTTCCCTCTTGTCTTACACTGCTAAGCATAGGATAGCTAGTACAGATAGCCCACTTGTAGTTTTGGTGGAAATTAAAAACAAACAAAGCTACAATTATTTTTAGAACATTATTTCCAAAACACAGCTGATGAGCTAATTTCATTTCCTAAGAGAACTTAGAGAACAGTCTTATTGGCAGGTTCTTTGTTTATTTCACTATTTCATATACATTTACATATAAATATATTAAGAAGAGATGATTAAATTGACAAGAGGAAGAATCATGCCTTCTCTGGAATTAGTTTTTTGATTACGTGGTAGTACAGAATATTAAATGTAGACGGTTTTCACTTCATCTCGGTGTTACTAAGATTCAAAGTCATTCAGTCCCCCATTCACTATAGTTCCAGGAACCTGGAATATAATAATTATTTTTAGCCCAAACATTTTGATAAACATGTTTAAAGCTACAGTTTAATTAGCTGTATTGCTTAAAATTAAGAAAAAAATGGTTTTGAGAGGTTGGCACACATTTGAAAGAGAGAAATATATTATTGTAGTTTTAAAAAGCTTGGAATATTCCCTTTCTCTTTTCCAGCCTTCTTTATCTAGAATGTGGAAACTGTCCACATCTATCAAAAGCCCAATAGGAAGCTCACTTCCAGACCACTTTTGATAAGTCTTCCCTGAAAAGTCCCCAGCATACTTAAACAATAAAGTGTTTACATTACTTCAGCTGTCCCTTGTGGGGAGTGTATTTCCCTGTACATGGTCTGCATGTTTGCATAAGATCAGCAAAGTGGAGTGAGACAATACGTTAACATAGGATATTAACAGTAATCTTTTGTCCTGGTCATCCTGGAGCAGGTTTCAATGGAATCATTCTAAATTCAATACACAACTTACATTAGATGAGAATTTAAGAAGTTTCAGGAAACTGCCCTTTATCAGGTATAAATGATAGAAAGATATCAAGAGACTGGAATACCTACAACTAATGTATTACAACAATATTAAAAGAAACAATGAAAGAAAAGAAATTTAAAGAAACAAAAACTCGAAAATAAACAAATACAGCACATATTCCACAAACTAGTACAGTTAGTAAGAAATAAAATAAAAAGACCAAATAGCCAATACATGTTTTTATGTACCCCATAAAAACATTAGAACTATTGGTGCTTACCTTTGGCTTCTCTCTGTGTGTGTCAACAGCATCTACTGGTAGAGTGAACTGTTCAACTTTACACCCGTATGCAACAGATGTTAACTTAAAAACTGTGTGTAATGGTACTTTCAGGTATGGAAGGTCCTCTATACCAATAAAATTAATATATGTATGGTTAGTAAGAGTTTCACTTAAGATAATGTTTATTGCATTCAATATTAAAACAGCTGACAAACGGTCTTATCTCTCATAATTAGTTTCACGTTTCTCTGTTGCCACTTTGTTGGGAAAAAGCCCAAAAATGTAATGTTTGAGTACAGTAGTTTGTGAAAAATCCAAGGTCTAAGCAAGCAGTTAATGACCCTTCATGTGGAGATCAGTTGCTTTGTAGAAGGTAGATGAGACATCCTTCACTGATGCTACTAGTGGCCTTCTGACCTCGTAGGAGATAAATCAGACTTCTTTCACTAACTAACCTATGCTACTGATCCCCCAGATTTATTTTTCTTAGCTACAATATATGGTACTCTCTCTAAATGTCAAAATATTTCATGGTTGCTGCTTTCATCTAATAAATATAGAGAATGTTGTAATAGATTTAGTAAAGAGGCTTCTCTTCTGAGCTTGCCAGATTCCTCATTTATCTTCACCCCTGCATACGTCAAAGTGGTGGTCTTACCTTGAAGTTACTTTGCTTTCTGGTGACCAGTCACTCTAAACTTTATGTAGTATTGAATTGGTTGATGACATTGTGTTTTTTACAGTTTATTGCTTTTAAAGAAAACAAAAGTTTGAGCTTGGACTATCACAAAAAATGAATTCTGAGCTCTGATAATCATACAATTTTGGTTAACTGAAATGGATTCATTACATATTTGCACTCTTTGTATTAGATCAGCACATCCCAAACTCTTGGTTCATGGCACTTTCAGTGTCTCAGTAATTTTTTCATGGTGTCCCTTGGCAAAAAAGAAAAACCTAACAGTTCTGTTTATTAAATGGTTAGGTTCAAGTAACTTAAGTACTTATGCCCTAACAACTTAGTAGCCATTTAGAAAGAATAATACATGTAAAAACAATATTTTTATTTCTACAATTACTTTTGAGATGTGTGTGCCTGTTGGGCACTGCAAAGCTTCTCAAACCTTGGTATCAGATTGGAAACTGCCACCCTCATTTCCTGTTCTACATTGATTTTTGCACAGTACTTGTTTTTTATCATAGCAACCACCGAAAACCCAACTTTACATAGATATAATGTTGCAAATGGAGTTAGGATTTGCTGAGCTTTAGCACTTAACAGTGGATATTCATCTTTTACTAATATCTAAAACTCAGTTCCACCCTGCCAAATTTTGTTGAAGTCTTGTCACAAGACAGCTCAAAAACATTTTCTTTGAAATGGGTCTTGGATCCATGCAAACTTCATATCTTCTGGAAAGTAATTTTCAAACCAGTCACTGAGTTATATTAGGTGCTCCTCAAAAAAACAGGTTTTAGTTTGTGGGTCAAACCAATTTCATTGAATGTGGCAAAGACCATACTTCTTTGTTGCATACCTGTGATCTCTTCAAAAAACTGAATTCATTGAATCTCTCTCTGCAAGTTTAAGAATGTGCATGTGTCCCTTCCCTGCAGAGAGAGATTCAATGCATTCAGTTTTTTGAAGAGATCACACAGGTATGTTAATTTTAACAAAACCTCAGTATCTAAGAAGTTTTTATCACATTTGTGTTCTTAGAGATAAGAGTAAAGTTCCTGTCATAATTCAAACACATGGGACAGTACATTCCCAAGGGAGAGCCATCGTGAGCTACAACAAAGATGTGTGCTCAGATCCCATATCTTCTCTCAGTTTTTAAAACCTCTCCTTCTGTGACCTAGTTTTTATAAAGTTCACACTTTCCAGGACTAGGTTCAGTGGAGGACTCAAGTGCTTTAACACAATGGAATCCCTGTGAATTATGCAGTGGGTCCACAATGCATCAAGAGCTTTGCTTTGTATGAGTGCCTGTTATCCTCCATAAAAGCCGGGCATAAAGCGACCATCATCGGTACAGACGCCAACACACTTTGTTCAGTCTAAGTTGTTTTCATTCACACATAAGTGTCAAGGATCTCAAACATGTCTTGAGCCTTTGCACCTGCAGTGATACTTTTACACAAGATCATCTTCCACAATTTTTCACCATCCATGAACCATGTGTAGTAAATCAAATGAACATCCTTGTTACTATCTGTTGTCTCATCTAACTGTAACCCAAATTCCTTCTTTCATTTTTTCAGTTAGCTGGTCATTGAGGTCTTTGGCCATGTGTTGAATTCTATGACTGATAGTACTGTTTGATAAAGGCACCTTTGAAAGCAGTCTTCCCACAGATTCACCAATCATAATGTTCACCATATCCACTGCAGCCAGTAAAATCAGTTATTCTGTGATGATGTGAGGCTTTTAACGTTTTGCAACTCTTTATGCCACCTTGTTTCAAAAATATACCTTTTTTGTTCTTTCAAAATTGTTAAAATAATCATGGGATTTACTAGCCATGTTACGATGATTTGTCTCCAAGTGGCATTTTAGTTACTTGGAAGCACGTGCTCTGGAGCCAAATTTTTTGGACATAAAACACTGCAGATGCTCTTCATAATTGACATCTATTGAAATAAAACCAAAATCTAGATGACTATCATCCTATTTCCAATATGTCTGTTTCTTCACAACTTTGCAACTAGTCTGTGGTTTGCCACCCTTTCCTTCACTCCCACACTTCTTATGTTGAAAATTTTCATTTTTATGCACAAGGACTAAAAATCAACAAAATAATTCACTGAACTTTGCTAGATCTCGCAGACACTTGATCACAACACCCTTCAGTTATATTGGTTACTAGCAGATCCGGAGAGTCGACATGTATTTATGTACAAAATCTAAAACAAGAAAGTTCAAGAAGTTACTGGCGTAGCTGAAAGTACAAGTAAACATATCTCAAATATTTGAGAATGTCATTGAAAGGAACGTAGCATGATCTAATGTTAAAACTGTGAACTAGCTCGAACTATTAGTTTGTGTGGTGTTTGATAGATGTCAAAATCACTGCATTTTCTTCGAAAATCTGAAATATCTGGTGGCTCATAGTTTGGGAACAACTGTATTACGTTGAATACTAATTTTCAACATGGATAAATTTTAATCACACATCTTATAATCAAAAAGAGACATTGGATTTTTTTCATGGGTATCACAAATACATTTCTTAAAACAATCAAGATATTTCATGATGACCAGAAACCCACTTAAAATAAATTCTTTGTTAACCTGAAGATGACCTAAGAAATTTGAAATGCTATTCTGTACTTTATTTTAATTAAAGTTTTAATATCCACACCAACCATCTTTATAATACAATTAATAGTTTTATATGTAAATTATTTTCCATATGTTATAATTCCAACATCAGGTAGTGCAAGTTGTTGTTCTGGCTATGAACGACTCGGATTACAACATCGAGTATTGCTGATTGTTCTTCTGGTTACAAATGACTTGGATTCCAATCCCATCTACATTGTGATTTGCATTCTCTAGTTGTAACTTTAGGTGTAGATGAGTGGGTAGGTTTTTGTGTATTTATAAAATGGATGAACATGCATAAGATGTAATAACATTTATATTAAAACAACGTGTGTGTGACATAAACTAAAACTAAAACTTTTTTTTTCTGTTTAACATATTGTGAAAAAAATTCAAAACAATGTGATAGCTCTACTTTCCAATTCATAGTGGCACCTAACATTTCTATAGCTTGCTTAATTTTAAGGTTTGTGTGCCAATTAATCAACCAGAAACTGGAATACAGTGACTGGATTGTTGGGATTATTTTGTAACATTTTTGTGACTCACCAGATTTTTCATCCATGAAATATGCCAACACACAACGGAGTACAGCTTGGTGAGATATTACCAAAACATTCTCTTGCCTCTCCAGTTGCTAATGAAACAAAAATTTAAGTAAAATGTATTCTTATGCTATATATGCATAGATACAGTTTCATGATATTACAGTAATAACAGTTAAGCACAAAGTTATTGAAACTCCATTTGTTCTGCAAAATATACACTAATAAATTAATTTTGTCAACATTACCAAAGTTTTCAAGTCAGTGTTTGAACATAGTAAACCTCAATGCATGAGCCAGATAACCACATTTTTAATTTTCAGATTTTTAGATTCCAAATCACATAAGAAAATAGAATAGTGATTTGAGAAATAGGAAATGTTATAAACATGACTAATGTTACCACATGTGTTGTGGATGCCCTGTTCCCTCATTTAACTTTCAAATAGCAGACAAGTAACTTAATAAATCACTTGAAAAACAGTAATAAAAATAAAAGGGATAATGGCAGGTGTTTAAGCCCATGCACCCTCTGTAACTTGCCTAACAATACCATCTGTAAAATTAATTACAAATACATACAATTAAACTTTTATGTTTTTAATGTTATTTGTCTTATAATTTAAATCATTTAATCCACTTGATTTCTATCCAATAACAGAATGTAAATATTACAATAACGTTACAGATTAACATAACCTTCACACTTCAAACAATAACACCAAGAATTAAGTATTTATTATTTTAAAATAACTAGTAAAATATCTTATTTCTATAACTTATACTTGTTCTAAAAAGCAGCCTAACAATAACCCATTTTATCTGTTGAATAAAAATAATACATGTGTGTAACTTTAAACGTTTCTATCACACTCAGGTTGTTTGTTTTAAGTTCACATAAGGTTTTTAAAAGCATGAATTACCATGATGACAGGTTCTAGTCTCGCCACCAGATCTTCATAGGACTTCAGAAAAAGAAATGTATATTTACTGTAGACATAAGCCATATACAACAACAATAATACAAAAAGAGATTCAAGGTGATTTTAAAACATCTATAAACACACAAAATACAGCCTTTACACAACAGTAGATAGCCACAAAACATTGATTTACTTGACTTCAAACTTTTAAGGTAGTTTAATTATTGCTTATGTTCACAGCAAGTGAATATACATGCACAAATATATTGCCTGGATGTATGTTGTATAGGAAACAATTCTGTCTCTTCTTTACTACATACAGTCACTAATTAAAACAATCCAAGTTGGCTCTTTTCAGATTGGAGTAAAAGATTGGTATTTATTTTACAGGCATTGCTTTCTAAAAGAATAATACTGAACCATTAGCTGAATTGATAAAAACATAAAGGATTACTGTTTTTGTATTAAGTACAGAAGAATATTTAATCTTTAAATTGTTCTACATTCTAAAGACAAAACTGCTTAAGAATTACTGAAGCATTTGGTGGACATGTGAGAAAACAACAAAAACTATAGGACGTTTGAAGTCTTTTGTATACAAATATATCACATTTTTATGAAACTCGTTACTATGGTTTGTGCTATTTATCTTTCTCATGTCTGAAATATAAGAAACTACTAACACAACATGACATAATTTAAAGAGTTGTTAAGCTATAAAGTTGCATTTTGTTATCCTGAAGATGACCTAGGAAGGTCAACATTATTCTCTGCTTATCAATAAAACTGTTAATACCCATACCAGCTATTCTGAGATACATTTTTATTTCAAGTGGGTTTCTCATCATCAAGTAATATTTACCAACTGACTTGTAGCTGTTCTCTCCAATATTTCTAATTTCTAATAAATTGTTTAAGGAATTTCATTCTTCACATTAATGTTGTGAAGATAATTTAATATCATGAAAGTTTGTTTTCAAAATGTACATTTTACTTTTTGACACAACACTGTTCATTGTAATAAGTATGTGTTTATAATGACATGACAGCCTTCATAATATAAGTACACTTACTTACTTTAAGGTACTGATTCTATAACATACTCCATAAAGATGGTTAGTGAGAGAAAATATAAAGGAACCTTTACAAGTATGCAACTTTGTAATATCATCAACAAATGTGTAAAAAGTCAAAACAATCAGCAAGTTGTATCAGGAAGTCATGTGCAAGTTTTGTTCAAAAACTAAAAGGATGACTCAACTGAAGTACACTGGCATAATTGCTTTGTAAGAATATTTAAACATACCTCTCCTCTGGGATATCTGTAATGAAACTTATCCTTATCTCGTAATTCAAAGTCGTGAGTAAACTTGTCATGAATTTCTTTGTAAGTCATTTCTTCACAGATTCCCTAGTATTAAAATTTGATCACCAATAAGTTACTGTTGTTTTACTTTAAGTATATTGTTCACTTTATATTAATTTTTTTTTCTCTAAGTAATTAATAGTCATTAAACAACTAAATAAAAAGTAATGCATCAGCTATCAGTTCTGCCATTTATTACAGTTACTAAAATATAAAATGGAAACCAACATAACTGAATAGCCAAATATTGTACACTGCATGGGTGAATTTCAGCCACAACTGTTAATTGATGTTAGGAGTAGTACCCTTTACTGAGGCAACTTTGTTTTATGTGAAATGCTAAACAGTATATAATATGTTACAGTATAATGTTTTTACAATACTTTCTAAACTTTTAGATTATGAAACAATTTTAAAGATCATTTCAAATACACATACATTTATTATATGCCTAATATATATTATAAATTTCTCATTTTTAAACAAGTGTTACAAATAAGGTTATTATACCATTCTAAATGGTTGATATTATAACAAATATAACTAGATGGTATTTTTAAGTTACAACCATAATAAACACAGAAGTGATAAGGTGTAACTGGTAATGACACACATGTCTTAAGAACAAATAATAAATCATTATAGAGTAGGAACTGACACGTGATGAAGATGAATTTTAATAGAAGCTAAACAGTGCAATACCAGGAAGGGATAAAAAGTTGTATGCACACCAACAAGGTTGAACTTGAAATAATATTGTTTATGTGACTAGTTCCTTTGTCCCAGTTTATAGTTGAGCTGGGATTTATCATTCAAACATAAATTGTATGGCAACCAGGTCAGACTGATATAAAACAAATCTACTTGGGTCTGTACGTAGATATGATTAATTTAAGCCAAGAATACAAAACAGCCACAAAGTGTTCTTATGGAAACTTGCGGTTAGTTACATTTAAAGGTCACCTTCCACCACTGTCCACAAAAATAATACCACAAGAATACAGAGATAACACTTTCTGGAGAAATTTTTAAATCTAAAGATACAGGATTATAGGAGTTAAAACTGAGCTGTTGCTAAAGTCTGGAATTTAAGATATTATGGGAAATTATAATATTGTAAAGTTATAGAAGTTCAGGCCTCTTTCATGTGTGTTCAACAAATGAGATTAGTGTAATATTTCCTCACCTTGTTATATGATCTAGACAGAGTTTATCCCATATCCACCTTGTTATATAATCTATACAGAGTTTATCCCATACCACCTTGTTATATGCTATAGACAGAGTTTATCCCATATCCACCTTGTTATATAATCTATACAGAGTTTATCCCATACCACCTTGTTATATGATCTATTCAGAGTTTATCCCATACCCAGCTTGTTATACAATCTAGACAGAGTTTATCCCATACCCACCTTGTAAAACGATCCAGACAGAGTTTATCCCATACCCACCTTGTTATACGATCTAGACAGAGTTTATCCCATACCCTCTTTGACTCCTATGGTTTAGAAGGCTAATTGAAGTAACTCTTATCATTTTGTTGCAAGTTTTCAGTTTGTTAGAATACTGAACTGTGAATAATAATAACTGAAATCTTTAAGTCTAGATTTGAATAAAATTTCAGTTATTTGAGATACATTATATAATTATAATTATTCAGGATTAAATGCTTACTTTGTATGTTTCTGCCTATTATAAGAATATTACCTATGATCCAATGCTATCTTATTAATATCTATACTTGTAATATATAATTTTGTCTGTTTAGCAAATTGAGTTTAACATTCCTTTAAATACTTTTCATGCCACAGTAAACAATACATATTATGTATCTAATTGTTTCAAACAGAGCTTACAGCATTTATTTCATCGAGAGCCTTCCATCTTTCTTGAGGGGCATCAATCCTTGAGGCAGTCTGTATTGTACGTTTCAAGTTACTCGTCCAGACACGCAAACGAAGAATGTTCTGTTCTGAAATAAACTTCGCCAGAGCTCTTGAATACTGAAAATGAACAAAAGTCTAAAACTTTCACCACGAGTAATTGCTTATTATTCATTTTCTGACTAATTATGTACAAAATATTATCAAATATGAACTTTTAAAAAATTATAGTGAATGAAATGATTTATAGTTTAATTATTAGATAAGAAGACACTGAGAAGTATCTTTTAATAAAACACTACTACAACACACAAGTATTCCTACTTTTAATCTTTGATCTGAATATTACAGTTTCCTGACTTTATATTCTAATGTTATGGGTGAACTGATAAGATCCTCACCATCCAGCCCCTCTCTGAAAGGCCCGAGTCACCACCTATTCTTCCCTGTATGTTGAATTCACTTTCTCCATGCTGGTAAGAAAATACAAGTTACTGTTATTACATGCAACATCCACTGGACAACTTAAATTATTTTCTATGCTTTGTGTTTTGTTCACCTAGTGGTTTACGAACATTTTATCAATAACTCTGTACAGTAACATCAGAAATGTGGACATTTTTAAAACTGTCAAGACTAAAATTGAAATATTCTAGCGTGAAAACCAAACTATGATACAGTTTATATTCACATATTAAAGAATGACTTTAAAAAACAGATTTTTCTTCTATACTTATGGTTTCCGTGATTACTTCCTGTACTGTGTGAGGTTTGTATAAAAAACTGTTTCATTAAAGTTTGAGCACAAATATTAGCTTCTAATTTAAATTTACTGATCATTTAATTTCAACAATTTGGTTAAATGTATTTATCAAACAACAATTAAGCATTTTAATGTACTCTGATCAATGACGGTCAGCACCCAGTCCTATTATTTGATGCAGATAATGTTTCAGTTGTAATTTCATAAACAATATGGAATATGTTAGTATTCAGGTGTATACCAAAGTTTCTACATCTCTCTACCAGTGATTTATGACATACATGGGTAAATAAGAACAATAAAATGCATTTTTATATGCAAAAACGGCTCGTTTGGGTTGAGAAAATATTTTACATAGAAGAGCGAACAACGTTTCGACCTTCTCGGTCATCGTCAGGTTTACAAAGAAAGAGGTAACTGACCGGAAGCTGACCACATGTTTGAAAGGGGTTGTGCAACTGTGTGTCGAAATGTAGAGGGCGGTATTAGATGTTTGAATATATAATTTTATTTATTTTATTATATTAATATAGGTATAAAGGCGTTCCTTTATATTGGTTTATTTTGGGTTTAAGTTGTTGAATAAGTAAGGCTTCTTTAATTTTACGTTTGTTTATGTTTGTTTCTTTATTTAGTATTTGAGTGTTTTCTATGGTTATGTTGTGTTTATTTGACTTGCAGTGTTCGAAAACGTGTGAAGGTGACTTTTTATGTTCTTTGAATCTGGTTTCCATTTTTCTACTTGTTTCTCCAATATAGAAGTCGTGGCAGTTATCACATTGTATTTTATAAATAATGTTGGTGTGGTGTTTGTCATTGTAGTTTTTACATAGTATAGACCTCAGTTTTGTGCCTGGTTTTTGAATAAATTTGGTATTAACTGGAATGTCATATTTTGTTACTACTTTTTGCCAAATGTTGGTTATTTGTTTGCTGATGTCAGGAATATATGGTATACAGCAGTATATGGTTTCGTGGTTTTTTTGATTCGTGAGCTGTGTTTACTTTAGTTGGTTGATTTTGCTTTCTGTCTAGGTGTGTGCGTATAATGTTTTCTACGGTTTGTGGAGGAAACTTATTGATGTTGATGAAGTTTTGTTTTATTTTGTCTAATCCATCGTTAATTTTATCTGGTGAGCATAGTTTTATGGCTGTGTTTATTTGGTTTCTTAGTATGTTGAGTTTTTGTTTTGTTTCATGTGCTGAGTCCCAAGGAATGTATAGTCCAGTATGGGTGATTTTTCGGTGGATTTCTGTTTTGAATTGTGTGTCAGTTCTTGTAATTTTGAGGTTAAGAAATGATATTTGATTGCTTTCTTCCTGTTCACATGTGAAGTTAATGTTGGGATGTATAGAGTTAATGTGATTGAAAAAATTAAGTATGTGTTCTGTAGATTTGAATCCCGCAACCGTGTCATCTACATATCTGTACCAGTATAGTGGTGGATGTAATGCTGTGTTAATTGCTTGTGTTTCAACTTGTGTCATAAAAATATTGGCTAGAACTGGTGATACTGGATTGCCCATGCTTAGGCCATTTGTTTGTATATAGTTTTGGTTGTTGAACATGAAGTTTGTCTTTATCGTGGTGAATTCTATGAGGGTTGCTAACTGGTTATTGGGAATTTCTATAGTTGGGTTAGGGTCTCGGATATGGAGTTTTCTAAGGCTATCTTGCAGGCTTCAGTGGTTGGAACTTCTGTAAAGAGGGATATAACATCGAAACTGGCCATTAAGGCTTTATGATTAAGTTGATTTAGATTAGACTTGAAATTAAAAGAGTCTTTGATGAATGAGCTGGCTGATGTTACATATTTGGAGAATGCCCATGCTATGTATTTACCAAGATTGTAATTAAACGATTCATATGTGGACATTATTGGTCGTAATGGGCAATCTGGTTTATGAGGTTTGGGGATGCCGTATATTTGCGGTGTGCGTGAGTCGGTTTTACGTAGGTAGGAATAAAGTGTTTGTGAAATTGTGTTGGCTTTTTTCATTTGTAGTAGTAATTTGTTCAGTTGCGTCTCGTATGTCTTTGTTGGATTTGTGTGTATTGGTTTAAATTTGTTTAAATAAACCAAATCAATACTAAGAACGACAGAGACAAAAAAGATCTGCCACAACAAAAAACTAGAAAAACTAAGATGCAAACAATAGAAAAGACACCAAAACGACAAACCGTTGACTGACCTCATAATTAACAGATCCGACCGTCAATTAAACACAGACGAGAAACATCTACTTAACAAAGGACTCAACTTCGCAATAGCACCTAGGTACATTCCAACCATAGTAATCAAAACATGTTTAGAAGACCTAGCCAGGAGACTTGTGATACTTTCTACAGAGAAAAAAAACAAGGAAACAACCAAACACAACCAACAGAAAGAAGACAACTTAGATAATTATATTGACATCCAACAGCCAAACTTCCCAGGTAAAATTACAAATTTATATTTTCCAGAAACACCTAAAAACAACATCTTAAACGATTTTTTCAAAGAATTTTCTCACAAAACAGAAAGCTAAAAAACAATCTTACAAAAAGAGACATTAATTCCATTAAAAACCTAAAACAAGACAAAAAACATAAAATTTCTAAAAGCAGATAAAGGTAACGCTATAGTCATAATGAACACGAATGAATACATCCTATCAGACACGAACAAATTTAAACCAATACACACAAATCCAACAAAGACACACGAGACGCAACTGAACAAATTACTACTACAAATGAAAAAAGCCAACACAATTTCACAAACACTTTATTCCTACCTACGTAAAACCGACTCACGCACACCGCAAATATACGGCATCCCCAAACCTCATAAACCAGATTGTCTATTACGACCAATAATGTCCACATATGAATCGTTTAATTACAATCTTGGTAAATACATAGCATGGGCATTCTCCAAATATGTAACATCAGCCAGCTCATTCATCAAAGACTCTTTTAATTTCAAGTCTAATCTAAATCAACTTAATCATAAAGCCTTAATGGCCAGTTTCGATGTTATATCCCTCTTTACAGAAGTTCCAACCACTGAAGCCTGCAAGATAGCCTTAGAACTCTATATCCGAGACCCTAACCCAACTATAGAAATTCCCAGTAACCAGTTAGCAACCCTCATAGAATTCACCACGATAAAGACAAACTTCATGTTCAACAACCAAAACTATATACAAACAAATGGCCCTAAGCATGGGCAATCCAGTATCACCAGTTCTAGCCAATATTTTTATGACACAAGTTGAAACACAAGCAATTAACACAGCATTACATCCACCACTATACTGGTACAGATATGTAGATGACACGGTTGCGGGATTCAAATCTACAGAACACATACTTAATGTTTTCAATCACATTAACTCTATACATCCCAACATTAACTTCACATGTGAACAGGAAGAAAGCAATCAAATATCATTTCTTAACCTCAAAATTACAAGAACTGACACACAATTCAAAACAGAAATCACCGAAAAATCACCCATACTGGACTATACATTCCTTGGGACTCAGCACATGAAACAAAACAAAAAACTCAACATACTAAGAAACCAAATAAACACAGCCATAAAACTATGCTCACCAGATAAAATTAACGATGGATTAGACAAAATAAAACAAAACTTCATCAACATCAATAAGTTTCCTCCACAAACCGTAGAAAACATTATACGCACACACCTAGACAAAAAGCAAAATCAACCAACTAAAGTAAATACAGCTCACGAATCAAAAAAACCACGAAACCATATACTGCTGTATACCATATATTCCTGACATCAGCAAACAAATAACCAACATTTGGCAAAATTAGTAACAAAATATGACATTCCAGTTAATACCAAATTTATTCAAAACCAGGCACAAAACTGAGGTCTATACTATGTAAAACTACACTGACAAACACCACACCAACATTATTTATAAAATACAATGTGATAACTGCCACGACTTCTATATTGGAGAAACAAGTAGAAAAATGGAAACCAGATTCAAAGAACATAAAAAGTCACCTTCACACGTTTTCGAACACTGCAAGTCAAATAAACACAACATAACCATAGAAAACACTCAAATACTAAATAAAGAAACAAACATAAACAAACGCAAAATTAAAGAAGCCTTACTTATACAACAACTTAAACCCAAAATAAACCAATATAAAGGAACGCCTTTATACCTATATTAATATAATAAAATAAATAAAATTATATATTCAAACATCTAATACCGCCCTCTACATTTCGACACACAGTTGCACAACCCCTTTCAAACATGTGGTCAGCTTCCGGTCAGTTACCTCTTTCTTTGTGAACCTGACGATGACCGAAGAAGGTCGAAACGTTGTTCGCTCTTCTATGTAAAATATTTTCTCAACCCAAACGAGCCGTTTTTGCATATAAATTTCTCAACAAGTGGGTTTCTCGACATCACTGATTAATAAAATGCATTCTTTTCTCACTTCAATCTTTAAAAGCTCATCTCAATGTAGAAAATTTGAATATTTTAAGATCTTTCATTTGAAAGCTTTACTGTAGAGGATGGTGTAATTAATTAAAGACTTGGAACAAAATCCCAAATTTAAGGCATTAAAAACCTGTGGAATTTCTATCCCTATCATAGTTTATTGAACAAAAGAGAAGTGTAATATGTTAGGATAGTAGATATTAAATTGTTTTACTCACTCGGGTTATGTAGATTGAACGTGGTGTTATGTGGATGTTCATCAAATAATATACTATCCTACTCTGAATGTGTCCTGTAAAAGAAGTAATACAAATGTATCAGTGTACACTGAAATAAATTCATCTTTTTAAAACTTTCTTTACATGTAGGAGCCATCAGCAGTACAGTCATTATCATAAATGACCTTACTAAAACTGTTTAGTCCACAATATTCCAGCAAACTAATTTCTAAAACTACTTAATGTACAGTATTCCAGTGAAAATATTACCAAAACTACTTAGTCTGCAATATTCCAACAAAAACTTGACTAAAACTGCTGCCGAGTCTACAGTATTCTAACATAAGATCTTGAAAAACAAAAAACTAGGTTTATGATGCAGTTCTGAACTCTTCTTTAAAGCTTTTAATTTTTTAGTATCTAAAGTGTTCAAATAGACAATATGTTGGGGACGAACCACATCAGTAGGATAATATGGTACCTTACTGTATTTGGAAGGTTATCAATAAACATGTGCATGCACTAACAAACTAATCTGGAATTTATCAAATAAGATGTAATTTTTAAGTTAATTAATTTTTTGAATCAGTTTTTTAAAAAGAATTATGTTTGAATATTTACTTGGTGCTACAGTTTGTTTTTTGTACAAAATTTCAATTCTACTGTAAAAACAAGCTTACCTTCATGCTTGTGTACAAGAACCTTAGCTCCAGTGTTAAATACTTTCATGAATGATAAATGACGCTCTTCCTTTTCACATAGTGGCTCGTAACATTCTTGGTAGTAGCTAATTCTCTTCATAAAGTCATCCACTGCCTTGTCTTTGTTCATGCCTTTGTAATCCGGAGAACGTATTTTAACTTCCTGAAAAGTGTAATTGTAGGCTTTTTAAATATTTTCTAGGATTTGTAAGTAATACTTTCTGAAGTCAGTAAGAGAAAAATAAAATTTGCTTTTCATTAAGTTTCCAGATGCTGCATAAGTGTTTTAATGTTGTTACAAAAGATCAGAATAACAGATTCAGTGTGGAAAGATTTGATCTTAAACTATTTCTCAGAACATAAACAAACCTTCTAAATTCATGTATTTTAGTAAAACATCCCTAGTTTTAGGAATGTAGTAGGTTAGATATTGCCAGTAGCAGTCTGAGTAGGGTTAATTTACCCATGTGCAGTATAGTTAGCTTATCCATGTGCAGTATGGTTAGCTTACCCATAAACAGTAAGTTCCATGAAATAAAATTAACAGAATTATGAGTGGTCACAAAATCAATTACTAATTTTTGTTAGAAATCTTGATTACATCATATGTGTTGTATTTGTTTTTAAAATATCTTTCTCGTAATTCTTTTATACAACTTTAAGAAACAATATTAATGTTCACTTAAATAACATTTCAACAAGATTAGGTCATCCTCAGGTATGACGATACAACAAGATTAGATCATCATCAGGTAAGACAATAGAACAATATTAGGTCATCCTCAGGTATGACAATACAACAGGATTTGATCATCATCAGGTAAGACGATACAACAATATTAGGTCATCCTTGGGTACGACGATACAACAAGATTTAGTCATCCTCGGGTACAACGATACAACAAGATTTGGTCATCCTCGGGTACGACAATACAACATGATTTGGTCATCCTCGGGTACGACGATACAACAAGCTTAGGTCCTCCTCAGGTACGACGACACAACAAGCTTAGGTCTTCCTCAGGTACGACGATACAACAAGCTTAGGTCATCCTCAGGTACGATATAGTTGACATAGTCATAGTCTCTGTAAACCATGCTACATATGTCATATCACAGTCTGTTAGCCATACTACATATGTCATATCATATTCTCTGTCAAAAATACAACATGTGTCATATCCAGGGCTGTTATTAAACAATTTAAACAAGTATATTGTAGTCTCTGTCACTCATACTACATGTGTCATATCCAGGGCTGTTATTAAATAGTTTAAACAAGTATATTAGTCTGTCAATGCACTGCATATGTCATATCATAGTCTCTGTCAACTACCGTGTTTTTCCGAAAATAAGACAGGACTTATATTAATTTTCACTTCAAAATATGACACTAGGGCTTATTTTCGGGGGATGTCTTATTTTGATATATTAAAAAAATGAAGTTACAAAGTAAAACTATTAAACTAACCATTTAAAATAAACTATTATTAAACTGTTAAACTAACTGATTAATACTTAAGCAAACTAATTAACTAACTATTAAACTAATTAATAAATTAATTTTTTTATTTCTTTCCTCTTCCTGCCACTCTTAACTAGGGCTTATTTTAAAACTATCCCCAAAAATCACACTATATCTTATTTTATGGGTAGGTCTTATTATCGGAGAAACACGGTATACTACATATGATGTATACAAGTTTCACATGTGTTTTTGTTACATGTGTGGTAAAACAACTATTCATATTACTCAAATAAATTTATGCCAGAAAAAACAAAACATGTATGTATTAAGTCCATGTGTTGTTCTCCATGAATATAATATTTTCTTAATTTCAGATCTTTGTTGATTGTTTCGTGGTTTCTAAATTATGTTTAATTACTCAGAAATTGTATTCACTGCATGAATTTATTGATACCTAATATACAGGTTTGAAGAATTGCCAAAAGTAATAGCACCCTAAAACTTAACAGTACAACTGAAACAAACTAACTTAAAAAAATTACCATAATGTTTGATTCAATGATTTTTGGATCATCACATATTGATTCCACAAAAAAGAGCTTAAAACCGAACCTGTTGCACACAAGATGATGAATTAACTTCCTCCTTTCGATGGATGTATTCGTGGCATCATATACCTGTATGTTGTAAGGAAAAATATATGTATATTAATTGGAAACCTAAATTATAACTTAAACACCAGTAATATGTCTGTTAAGTACATAATTTATTCTGAATGATAGATTAAATACCAATTATGTTCCTGTTAACTTTATAATATGTTGTGAATGATAGGTTAAACATCAGTAATATGTCTGTTATGTACATAACTTATTGTGAATGACAGGTTACACATCAGTAATATGTCTGTTATGTACATAACTTATTGTGAATGACAGGTTACACATCAGTAATATGTCTGTTATGTACATAACTTATTGTGAATGACAGGTTAAACATCAGTAATATGTCTGTTATGTACATAATGTATAGTGAATGACAGGTTAAACATCAGTAATATGTCTGTTATGTACATAATGTATGGTGAATGACAGGTTAAACATCAGTAATATGTTTGTTATATACATAACTTATTGTGAATGATAGGTTACACATCAGTAATATGTCTGTTATGTACATAACTTATTGTGAATGACAGGTTACACATCAGTAATATGTCTGTTATGTACATAATGTATAGTGAATGACAGGTTAAACATCAGTAATATGTTTGTTATGTACATAATGTATGGTGAATGACAGGTTAAACATCAGTAATATGTCTATTATGTACATAATGTATAGTGAATGACAGGTTAAACATCAGTAATATGTTTGTTATGTACATAACTTATTGTGAATGACAGGTTAAACATTAGTAATATGTGTGTTATGCATATAATTTATGACAAATGACAGGTTAAACATTAGTAATATGTCTGTCAACTACATAATTTACTAGCATATAAAAGCATCCATAGTAATATGAATATAAGAGTTCATTAACCTATTCAGTGCCATAGACGAGATAAGTCGTCCAAGTCGATCGGTAACACATGGCCACGGACGAGTTAATTCGTTCTCAGTAATACCTAACTTCAACGCTAGATGTCAGCACCATATATGCATTTGACTTACTTACAAATTGTTTCACTTTCGATCCAAAATGGCGTAACGAAAAAAGTTACAAAATGAAGAAGCATTAGAGTTGTATTGTAGCGGCTGAAATACTTGGCAGTCAACAGGTTAATCAGATAAGTATAAGTAATTATAGTTAACAAGGATCTTTTAACACACTATACCAATCTGTAGTAGCTCAGTGTACAAGAATGTGTTAAGTTCTTTTTGTGAAACCTTTCTTTATAGTATACATTTTCATACAAGAGTAATAAATAACAACATTAACAAACTTACAAACTCTGTACTGTTTTCTCACTACAAACTAATAACGTCTCTCTTAATTATTAATAAAAACTTACAGCCACTTCTCCTTCATCTTCAAGCCACTGGCACATGTCTTCAAGGGCATCCATTGCACACTTACTGAAAGAGAGAGAAATATCCCATTGTTAGTACAACAGAAACTAAAGTCTTAACATATTTTAACAGTTTGCAATCAGCAGTATTGGGCCCGACAGTTCCATCCACAAATGCCTGCTTATGGTCATTACATTTGTTAGAAGTATTATATATCTTTGAATAATTAATTAAACACTTATCAAAAACAAAACACATTACAATATGAACAGTAATGTTTTAATATACTTATTTTGTAGCATTTGGTAATTTTAATATTCATTTAATTAATATTTGTGCAAATGATTCGTGCCTAAATAATTACTATTTGACAGATATGTTCTTTTACATTTCAGTCCCCTGTAAACTTGAAATAACCTGAACAATGCAGAAAATAAAAATGGTATTACAAGTACGTAAGAAAGAGAAACATAATTATAACAGTGTATGAAACAGAACAAACACAGTGGGTGAGTATAACTATTTCCTTAGGTAGATTAATTTTAATTACACAGTTTGTTATGTAATAACACTAACCACAGAACATTGTATTGTGTTTGTGGACTAGTGTAATTATTTTTTAAGTGATTAGTTTTAAATTAAAAACTAATTATATCAAATAGTGAAAGAACGAAAAAATATGGCCTAGAAACATAAGAGAATGTCCTCTGGTTGTCACTATGACACAAACTCAACAAAAGTTGTATTCAGGTCGATTTGAAAACCAGTTATTATTGCTATGAATACCAACTTACTTTCTAACAGCTACTCCTTCTTCGTTATCAGATCGAAAGAACAGGTGGTTTGTAGCGTTGGTAGCTTGCCTTCTATACTCACCAACGTTGAAAACTAATAGTTTGGAGAAAACAGAAATTAACAGAAAAAAAAATATATATACTTAATAAAAAAAATGAAATACCAAAACGGGGTGTATTTTCAATTAAGCAATTCCCATTCGATAATATTTGTAAAGAAAATACTGAGAGAAAAAAATCGGGCACAGATTTTAAAAAAAAAATCGTTATTTGTATCTATCTATGTATGTATGAACTGAATTTGAAGTTTTAATCTCCTGCAATTTTGACAAAACGAACTGAAATGTTATGTGTACAATATTCGTTCTTAGAAACTCTAAGAAACACCGTGAGTCGTATGGAAGTCTCAAAAAGGGGCGCATAGTGTTTAGTGGGTATATGTGCGAGTGTTCAGAAGTGAATTCATAGTTTTTCATTAAAAGATATATTCAGTTAATATGCTAGTCATCATAGAAAGTGTTTGTAATCGAAGTTAATTTTATAGTATGGCCCTCTAGTAGAAAATCAATGAAGTTTTAAAGGCTCTAACATAAATTATTGCAATTATTGCAAGAAATTTGGCCCGGCATGGCCGAGTGCGTTAAGGCATGCGCTCGTAATCTGAGCGTCGCGGGTTCGCATCCGAGTCGCGCTAAACATGCTCGCCCTCCCAGCCGCGGGGGCGTTATTATGTGACGGTCAATCCCACTTTTCGTTGGTAAAAGAGTAGCCCAAGAGTTGGCGGTGGGTGGTGATGACTAGCTACCTTCCCTCTAGTCTTACACTGCAAAATTAGGAACGGCTAGCACAGATAGCCCTCGAGTAGCTTTGTGCGAAAATTCAAAACAATGCAAGAAATTTTGTGAAAATTGGTGGAAAGCTAATGTGTGGAATTTTGTGTTTATACATTTTCACATAAAAATACTGAAATATTATAATACTAGCTGGAGCACATGTCCCCTGAGCAGAAGTTTTGTAAATTCATGATTAATGAAAGGTTATTTTAGGTCATAAAAAGTTGCTTCCGTTATATGTAACTCTAAAAAAAAAAAACCGTAAAAACACCAATAAAACAGAAAAACACAAAACGTGAAATCGCAAATTTACATGTATTTCCGCATGGACCCAACAAACGTTCATCTCAAATTTGGTGAAGTAAAGATGAAAAACGCTAAATTGAACATTTGTATTTCCTCATAGATCTAATGAGACTTCATACCACTTTTGGTGAAGCTTTACCCTGTAAACTAGTTACATAGACATAAAACAGACAGTACTATTATATTTATATAGATAAGTATTTACATGGACATAACACAGACAGTACGATTATATTTATATAGATAAGTAGTTACATGGACATAACACAGACAGTACTATTATATTTATATAGATAAGTATTTACATGGACATAACACAGACAGTACTATTATGTTTATATAGACGAGTAGTTACATAGACATATAACAAACAGTACTATTATATTTATATATATAAGTAGTTACATGGACATATAACAGACAGTAATATTATATTTATATAGATAAGTAGTTACATGGACGTACAACAGACAGTACTGTTATATTTATACAGATAAGTAGTTACATGGACGTACAACAAACAGTACTATTATATTAATATAGACACAAACAATTAATAAAACAATACAACAGACATTGTACAAAAATTAGGCAATTTAGAATATTTATCGTTCAACTTTAAAAAGTCGATTTAATTGTATATAATATTGTATGTAATATTATGTATAATAACCTTCATATCACTGTTTCTATTTTGGAACAGTATATTTGTTAGTGAAGTACGTTACAAACATGAAAAGACGTATATTTGAAGGTTTAATAACTATGTACATGATAACACATTGTTTGAATCAGTGAAAGTAAGAAAAGGTGATTCATAAACACTAATGCGGAATATAATTTTAGTTTTTAAAATGGAGTTGAGTACATATATAAGAAGGTGTATATCTTAATACACTGACCTCTAGTTTTAATGCCGATCCAATTGAGATAACGTGTCAGTTTTCTTCCGATGTAAGTTTTGCCCCGAGCAGGTAGTCCTACCATAGCAATCACGTGTGGTAGGTTCACAAAGTTGGTTCTATCTCCTTCATCGATAAATATTTAATATTAGTGCTTCATGAAAATAGAATACAAATTAAAATAACCTCTACAACTAATTCATATATATTGTAAAAAAATAAAACGTTAAATTATTTACTAAATCAAGTTAACCATAGTGTTTGTATTCCGTCACTAAGGTATGTCCCCCATTGGGGCAGCAGTGAGTCTTTCGACTTGCAGCACTAAAATCTGAGTTCTATTTCCTGCGGTAGACACAACAATTACCCCAATATAGTTTTGATGAGAACATACAAGGCATTCTATATTCCTTCTTTAATGAACGTTTGTTAAGAGTTTTCGTTATAATTTGTCTAATATTTTTCTACTCTGGTTTAACCTCCTGAGATATTATTGGGTTTACGGGCGAAAATTCGTTAATTGAGAGGGTTCCCAAGTGATGGAATAAAGCAGTATAATATTTATTAGTTCGTTGAATTAGTTACACTCATCATGAATATAAATATTTTAGTCTTAATCTAAGTAATACAGCTTGCTTTGATCGAAAACAATAACAATAAAATCTGTCGTAGTTATTCATTTCAATAGCTTTTCCCTTTACAAACTAGGAAGATAGTACTATGAATACAGGTTGTTTTAACCCCTGCCAGGCTATGAAATCAGTTTTTAACTCTCTGGTCTCATGTGTACTTAGAACAGTGTAGGCTAAAGCTGGAGACTCATTCTGGAGTTTATAGGAATGATCAATCTTGTTCACAAACGTCACTTTCAAGAATCTCATCCTTCAGTTGAAGAGTGGATGATGAGTTATGACGATAAATTTGTATCTTCATCGTCATATAACTATTGGTTGAAATGTGCGAGGTCAGCGCAGTGCAGCGGTCAACCATGATACAAGAAACGAATTATGAAGTCTGTCGCCTAAGTTAACCAACATGATGTTCTGTTTGAGTGTTTTTCCATTGCACGAACATGGTTTCGTGTTGGTATTTACGTTTTTCACGTAAATCTTTTTATGTACGTGGATTCTGTCTTTAAATAAACAAAAAAAATTGCACCTTAAAACTAACGTTTAAATGTAGCAACGACGACACGCTAAAAATTTAACATATCTCTATAAAGTTATTTGATTTGTTCAGTTTCACGCAAAACTACTAGCGGATTATTTGCATCAGTTGTTCTTAATTTGAAAGTAATGTACTTGATTAGCGAGAAAAACTATAAACGCCCTCTACCGCTTATTCTTGGGATGTTCTTTATAAGGCCTTATGACTGAAAGGACGAATACGTTTTGCGATGGGTTTCAATCCCGCGACCTATAAGTTGCTCTAACCATCAAGTTATGAGTAATTTGAGAGTTTGTAAATTTTATTTGGACAAAATATTAAAAATAAAAAATCGTGACTCGTATTTGTAGTTTTGGGAAACTTCAAGATCCGATATTGATAGTTTTAGTCCTAAAGACGTATGTTATACCACTATACCAAGGTCCGATATTAATAGTTTTAGCCCTAAAGACATATGTTATACCACTATATCAAGTTCCAATACTGATAGTTGTAGTTCTAAAGGTGTAGGGGAATGTTGAACAAAAGGAATCAGGTTGATTAATATCTGTTTTGCGTGTGAATCACTGTTCAGTGATATATTATCTATGGGTGATGTTATTATGCGAGACCTTAAGCTTCCTCATGTGTGTCTTTTGAAACCTGAATCAGAGGTAAGTGTTTAAGTTTCGTGTAATTTTGACCACTAATTTGAATCTTGGTTAAACTGCTTAACAAGCTTGTTTCTGAAACACATGCATTCTCTGGTTAAAGAATCGAGAACTCTTACATTTGCCTCAGAAGCATTTGTCATTGATAATCCTGCAAAATCCAAGAAAGGAGGTAACATAAATTAATCTTTATTGAGCAAAGGAAACCAGGCAAAAAGAACAACTGGTTCCTTGCGCACGGTTTGCGGTTCATTTTGTCAGTTTTTTGTCATAAATAACTGCTTGTGTATAGCCAATCATATCTGATCTATTTTGTCTTACAAATGGTTTACCAATAAGAGGAAGACCAAATGAAAGTAAAATTGATATCTGAGAAGCTGCTTGAACATTCGATATACCCCATTTTACTCTAACCCGTGGAGGCATTATAAAGGTCAGCCAGAAAATGGCTCTTGGTAATTTTCTATCTCTCTTCTCAGAAGAACCAAAGCAACTTGAGATCTACATGGTGAAGATGGAATTCTGTTTTACAACAGATGATGTAAGATTGATGGCCTACCAGCTGGCTAAACCAAAACAGATTAAGTATCCATCTAAAGAATCAGTAGGTCCCGACTTGGCAAAATGCTTTCTGAAACATAATCCTTCCATCGCCATTCGTGCTTCTGAATTAACAAGGACAACTGGTTTTCACAAGCCAGCAATTGAAAGGTTTTTCTGTGTCCTGAGTAGAGATGAAGACTAGACACAACTTTGAAGTTGTGGAAATATACAACTGTGATGAGACTGGAATTGTAATCTCTGCCTCACATCCACCAACGATTTTAGCAACAAGAAGAAATGGATGTTATATTAAGTTTTGAGAAAAGAAAGTTAGTCATAATCCTGGCCTACTGTTCAGCTGAAACTTATTTCTCCGGGAGAACAGATGAACCCTGTGCATCACCTGGAATCAAAGACCTTGCCAGTGATTCAGGTTGGGTGATCACCATGCTACTTTCAGATGGATGAAACACTTTGTGAAGCATGTAAGGCCAAGCAGGGACGAAAGTTCTTTCCTATTTTAGACAATTACGAAAGTCAAACTTTAATTGACGTACTTATGCAAAAGAAAATGGAATTGTCATGTTCTCGATCCATCACCATACTTACCATAAGCTTCAGCCTCTTGACATGACGGTGTATGATGTCTGGTACCAAACATTCAGGTCATGTTATTTCCATGTAGAACATAGTAGAGCTATTCAATACAGCCTATATGAAAGTAGACATTCCTCAGAACGATGTTAGTGGGTCTATCAAGATTTGATTAGGAAATAAGGCACAACAAATATGCCAAAACAGCAGATGGGCTGACATCATATCCCTTGAAAAATGCACGAAAGTTACATAAGGTTGCAAAGAATAAACAAAAATAGGGCACGAAGAATGCACAGAAACAAATGTACAGTACAATGATGAAGTCAAAAGGAAAACGCCATCAGTAAAGCTGATGGTGAATCAGACAATTAATGAAAAACGGCAAAAAGGACGAATTATAGCTTGCTCAATTGGCCGCAATTATTACTATGACTTTAGCAATGAGCAATCTGTTGAGCTCATCCAAGAACACTAAATCCAATGCAATGAATACAAACAATGGACACAAGAAACGTGCACTACCTATGAGGTAATTGAGGAATTCATCTATGACGAGTTCTTGTAGATTTTGTTTGTGTTGGTTGCTGAGGATGCAACAGTACAATGTTACTTTTTCCCACATAGTTCTTATCTTTTCCTGAGTGACTGATTCTTTTTCCCTGAGAAGTTGAGAAGGAAAGAATTTTGGATAATTTACTATTTTCGTTTATAAAAATTTTGAAGTTCCTAAGCAACGAATTTTTTGCACTTTTTTTTTTGTAGAAGAATGTAATCTCTTTCCATCTCTATATGACTGGGATCTTTCAACCTCTTGCCTGGTCTTCCCCTACGTTATACCAAGATGCCATATTCTGGTTAGCCATAAATAAATATTTCGTGTTTTTTTTTTTCTCTTAACAACGGAGTATTGCTTAAACTGCATATATTTTAATTTTTAGGGAAAAACATGGAGAAACACAACAAAGATTAAATAATTAACCTCCAATCAGAGTAAGCTATTTTCTTACAGTAAAAAAAAAAATGAAACTGCTAATGAGTAAAGCTAATCAAATATGGTGCTTTTATATTATTACTTATAAAAATTAGAATGAATTGCTTCTCCATTTGGGTGCTCCTGCTGTTAGCAGGATTTTCAACAGTAAATTAAATAATATCTCACGAGGTTTAGCGAACTTAGGAGATTTAGCCCTAAGTACACTTATTAAATTAACAATGAAAAACAGTCTCTGGAATAAAAGTATATTAATAAATAATCAAATTAATAAAATTAGTTGTATTAAACATCCCGATCAATAATATTAATGAAAGTAAAAACGCAGAAGTATCTTAGTATATTTCACTTGCAAAATACAAACACTAGCTGAGTATCCATTTTAGTTGTACAGGATGTTAAGAAGTAATTCGGTACGTGTAGAAAGCTTAGATCATTAAAACCTTTTATAAAATACCGTCTAAGTCGGTAATTAGGATCATATTAGAGATTAAAATGGCCCAGGAAAGTTGTTTTTTATATGGGCTTTCCACACTGAAGTTTGGGAAGGAATACCTGACAAAAACTGTGAATGATGCTATACTTAATGTTACATTGCATAAAATATGTACTAATCATGTTCATGCAGTTCAAAGTTAAGCAGAAAAAGAAGTTGTGCAGAAATTTTCATTTATAATCCAACGTGTGTTACATTAGATACCATGGACCAGCATGACCCGGTGGCTAGGACACTTGCCTCGTAATTTGCGGATCATGGGTTCGAATCTCTTCACTAAACATACTTGCTCTTTCAGCCATGAGGTCATCATAGCGTGACATTCAATCCTATTATTCAATTGGAACAGCCCAAGAATTTGTAGTAGGTGGTGTTGACCAGATGAATTTCAGTTCTCTCACTTCTGAATAATAGACAACTAGTACAGATAGCCCTCAGATAACCTTGCGTGAAAACCAACAAACAAAACTAATATACCTGTACGACCACTAAAACAAATAATGGATTACCCTGTCTGCAATTTTGTTGGCTAAAGGTTTGTAATTTATCTTTACAGAGCACACAAAGGAAAGATTAAACTGGTGCTTTATGTCAGGTTGTGGATGAGGTGAGGAGACAAAATGACTACATAATAACTTGTTTGTACCTTGGCATAATGCTTTATTCATACATTATGTTGAGTTAAAACTTGGTATTTTCACATTAATGATAATCGAATTGCACGATATCTTTATAGAAAATAATGTGACATACCTAATGCGCTTAAAACATCTGGAACAACAGAGGCGTGTTTCTCTTAATCTAATAATGACTGACTATTACAGAGATCCTACGTGAATATCAACAATCATAAACTGATCAAAATGTTCAAACATCATTTTCGCATAAAAGGAAAAAAGAATCACGATATTAGGCCTGATGTGGGATTTTCTTCGATCCTGGTGCAGAGAATTATAGTAAAATCCCTTAAATATTAATTAGTTTTTATACTGCAAAAACAAATACGTGCAGAAATACTCGTAAACAACAACTATATAGTATATTAATAATAAAAAAGTTTTTGGGGTCCCTGATGCTTTGTTTGTTTGTTTTGAATTTCGCATAAAGCTACTCGAGGGCTATCTGCGCTAGTCGTTCCTAATTTAGCAGTGTAAGACTACAGGGAAGGCAGCTAGTCACCACCACCCACCGCCAACTCTTGGGCTACTCTTTTACCAACGAATAGTGGGATTGACCGTCACATTATAACGCCCCTACGGCTGAAAGAGCGAGTATGTTTGGTGTAACGGAGATTGGATCATGAATAAAAGAAGTAAGCAGAATTTAAAACGAGTTGTCTACACAGAACAGCAAGTAATACATAAATTTCTTGATTTATTTTAAAAGATTTTTATTCTATGAAGTTAGAAAACAGAGGCATTCCAAACGTATGAAATGTTTTAAAGAATTAAATATGTTACTGTTGATGGAGGTCCTGCAGATGTAAAAAATGTAATAAAGAAATATATCATATCTAGCTTAAAGTTCGTATTGTCCTTAGGCTAGTGTCTGGCCTGAGGGTTAAGAGGCACATTATGAAACCAAGGGTCTTTTCTTTAGCATATTGCCACAAGAAAAATAAATCGTACTTTACATTTTAAAGAACTCCATTGAAGCCATAGCCTAAGTAAAAACATTTCTACAAAATGTATAAAAACAGAGCCCATTATTTTGTCACCTAAAACTCTTAGCCATCTGTCATGACTTAAACAGTTACGAATTTCATCCTTACCTAACTAGTATAAAGTATATCTTCAGAAACACTAGGCACCATTTCCTAGAACAGAGAACTTTTACCTTATACCATTATTGAAAGTTACTTCAAGCTGTACTAAAAAAACAGGCAGCACCAGATATGATCCTGCCCTCATACTTGGTGTTCCTATTTATGAGGACAAATCGCATAGTATATAAGTATGACATTTTATGTAGATGATACGATATTCTTGTTTAGTCCACACACCAATATAAATTATTTCCTTCTGTTTCCTTATAGTGCAATAAAGATATTTCTCCAATCCCAAAATATAGGGTGGTTGATATGGAAAGTTTATCTTTGGACTGTTGTAATCCAACTGATATAATGCTGAGTGGACGTGGCTCTGAGGAGTATTTATCTGTAAGCATTGTATGGACTACCCATACACAAATAACTAGACTATTCTTGTTCAGCTGGATGGGCCTTGCATGCTCATTTGAACCCAGATCCCAAATTATTTATCTCTGCACCTGATAAGTTTTCATGTAATCATTCCTCAGTGTACAGGTTGACTTATTGGCCTAACTACGCCACACATGTATGATCCACCAACTCTCTGACATACACATGCTGGTTGAACAATCGTTACAATCTTCCTTCTTATGTGACACTTTAGTACCATGCAGGAAGTTCCTTTGACAGTGCCTTTTGCTTTGCCACTTCTACTGGGTGAAAAATATTTCTGCTTAAGACTGATGTGGTCTCTCATCTTGCTTGGACCCTTCCCTAGTGGTGACACACTTCATGACTTTCTCCTTCTGTATTTTCTATATTTTCAGAAAAAGCTTAACTTTCTAAATTTCTTCGTCTTCAACAGTTTCTCCGCCATCTTCGTAATGTGGGATTCTAGCTCTTACTTCTGTGAACTTAACGCTCTCCTTATCTGAAAGTGTATTTCATACAGCTCTAGCCCCCCGCTAGTACAGCGGTAAATCTACGGATTTACAACGCTAAAATCAGGGGTTCTATTCCCCTCAGTGGGCTCAACAGATAGCCCGATGTGGCTTTGCTAAAAGAAAACACACATACACAGACAGCTCTATCTCCATTTTCAGTGTGTTTCTTTTTTCTCGTCAAGAATGAGCTTTTAGTAGTATCGATACATAATGTGTTCTGAAATGGATTGACTATTATATATTTATTTTGATATGTTTTTTGTTTCGATTTAATATTAATTTAGAAATGTATGTACCTATACTGTGAGTCTAAGAAAAATATTGTTGCTAACTGAACTTTCGAGAACCTCGCCTAAAGTTTATAAATCGATATGCCAAGAGACAGTTTTATATTGTTAGTTTGCTATAGTTAGTATACTATAAAACGCGAAAGTTGTAACTGTGATAAATATTTATTAATCGGAAAACTACAGATATTTGAACAGGAACATTTATAGATTTCGAACATTACAAACCGTTTACCTTCAATGAATTAACTTCGGGCGTTAGTATTTCTACAATGATATTAGATATCTTCGTCGGAGAAAAGTCAGTTTGTAAACAGCGTAAGGCCTACCAAAAGTAGAAAGCTAGCTAGTTTATCAACTAATTAATTCGCTTATCGTGAAGCGTCGATAAAATATTTAGTTTCACACCAAACAGAAGACTCAGTATTGTTTGTAAGTTCGTAAAACTTCTGTATATAGATTATTATTTGTAATAACGGTTATTATAGATTCTATTTCTGTTTGTATATTAAAATATATCTGTGTAAAGAAAGAAAATTGTGTGTGCTAATCTTATTGGCAAATATCATAAATTTGATAAATATTGACATTCAATTACCTTCTAAATTAAAATTTCCAGATATTTGAAATCGTAATGCCTAACATAATAAATTTGAAAGCACGCCCGAGATAAATTATAATACGTAATAGCTCAAAAGTACTGTTGCACATGGAGAATGTGTCATCCTATTAATGATGGAAAGCTATGGTCTAATGCTGATTGCATCATTTACTAGTACACATTAATATTTGTAGAGATGTGATTTTCATTCAAAAACTTTGCACATGTACAAACTGGCTATGTGTAGATGTTAAACATATACGTATTGCATTTTTACGGAAAGACTGTAAACATATGCTGTGGTAAAGGTTTGATACAGTAACGACAAGAAACGTTTTTTGCTTTAGCCATAAGTGTGGGTCCACTCCTGAGAAGTGAAGGCCATCTGACGGAATCACAAAAATACTTGTATAAACAAATATGAGTAAATATTTTTCTTCCTTATACTTGGCGATGTTTGTAGTTTTTAATTTTGGGGTACACACTTTAACTTTTTGGACTGAATATGGCAAAGCAAATCAAAATTATTTTTTTCTTGTTCAGTGAAGATGTGTGCAGAATATTCCTTACCCAACAGCTACCAAGAGACAACAAAAAGTAAACAAAATACATTTTGTTGTGAATTCTTTCTCTTCATTTGGTATCGATTTTTCTTTTGCTGCCTGAGTTAATTGTAATATATCCAGACTCTGTATTCTTACTTAGGCTTGGCATGACCAGGTGGGTTAATGTATTCGACTCGTAATCCGAGGGTCACGGGTTTGAATCCCGGTCGCACCAAACATGCTCGCCCTTTCAGCCATGAGGGCATTATAATATTACGGTCAATCCCACTATTCGTTGGTAAAAGAGTAACCCAAGAGTTGGCGGTGGTTGGTGATGACTAGCTGCCTTCCCTTTAGTCTTACACTGCAAAATTAGGGACGGCTAGCGCAGATAGCCCTTGAGTAGCTTTGCACGAAATTCAAAATAACAAATAACAAATAAGTATTCTTACAAATATTTTTAAGTTTATTTGTGGGATATTAGCATTTTTTCACGAGTAAAAGTTAATCTTAAACATGTAATATCCACTGGATGCATAGTGGAAAGTTTCCTTTCCCAACAGGTTTTTTATTACTATGATTTTTTACACCAACTCCACTACGTATTTTTACGTCAACTGTAAATTTTCTGATTCGAACGCTTGTCCTTTGGCATTGTGCCAAGTCAACGATCATCGCCCTTACAAGGTTTTTCCATAACCTCATTTTTACATGCTTTATGAAGTAACAACCTTAATATTCTAACATGGAGTTACACATTGTCGGATATTTGTTATTTTACCTGTTAAAACTTCGTAACTCACTTCAGTTATATAAAATAACATACTATTAACAGCATACCGTTTACAATTTTCACTTCATTATTTACTATATATATAACATATCGATAAAGTTATGTTATGTAGGTAAGGAACATATGTTAACCTAGTTTGGAATATTTTAATTAAAATTACTTGTTAAAGCTCAAAATGCATGTTTTAATACATAGATATGACAAAACTATTGTACACGCAATCACCACGTGCCTTCCATGTGCCTTGGGCGTGCAGTTTTTGCGCACATGGCTTTTAATAGATCCTAGTTGCGTTTCAAATTAAAATATGATCCAGTCGCAACTAATTAGAGATTTACAAATATTTACATATTTCAGATAATCTATTCTACCAAACTGTAAACCTACCTCTGATTGGGAACGGTTTGATTCCATTCGTATGTGTTCCGTTCGTTGTTGTTCCGTTCATAGACATATCAAAAGTTCAGTACTAGCTTTTGCCGGTGAGGAACGATACAGAACGCAGATTTCTTTCGATCCCGTACTTCTTGTAATTATTTTCTTTCTTTCCTTCAGTAGGCCGGGCTTTATTTATTGAGCGACGTACCAACTTCGTCACAGAATCTCGCGGTTTGTATTGGGTTATATTTGAACTATTTATCGAACGTGATGGATGAACCAGTAAGAAAAATGTTGCGTTAATCGCGAACTTCGTAATATTATCATATGAGTCAGCGTTTTCCGTAGTGAACGTTGACGCATTGGTGTCTCGTAAGCCAAGGTCTGCTCTCATAATTGCTCAAGAGTTTGTAGGAATACATCATTTATTTTGCAATGTAATTTTTCACACAAAAAAAAACGTGTTGTATTCACGTGCTAAAGACATGCTGCAAGAAAAATTCTGCGTTTCGCTGGCACCTAGTCTGTGCGGTGAAGCTTGTCTCATCTTCTCTACAGTTTGGTTTTAGAGTTGTTTTCTTTACAATGGATATATGGAAAACAAATTTCAACCAGTAACAATTAATTAGAGAAAAGTAACATTTTATGTTACTTGTTACACTGTAAAATAAAGGTATTTTATAATCAGTCACAACACATAGATGGCGTCAGTATCGAAACAATGAACGTTTACTTTCTTGCATGATGCAATACCTATATTCACAATATCTGCTAGGTTTGATCATATCAAAGAAAATTTATAACGAATGTATCTCAGGATGTCTGATATGGATATTAACACTTTTACCAATATACAGCAGAGAGCAATGTTTGACCTTCTTTGGTCGTCAACCTGAAAATTGAACACGGCAAGCAAGTCGTCATCATCCTATGCCAAATCTTGAGCTGTTCTTTTAGCCGATTAATATTAGGATTGACTGTAACATTATAACGCCCTCTAGGCTGAAAGGGCGAGCATGTTTGGTGGGACGGGGATTCGAACCGATTCAGATTGTGAGTTGTGTGCCCTAACCACCTGGCCATGCCAGCCCCCTACTTTTCCTTACTTTCTTATATAAGAAGTGGATAAATTTCACTGTTTATGTATATAGACTAGATTTGTTGAAAATATATTATCAATGTACGTTCACTCTACAACTTTAGCTTTTACCCTTTAGCCTAAAACTTTATGATGACCCATTCCTTTCACATAGAGTGTGAACTTTAACCTAATAAAATACGTTTGGACTCTATCTATGAAAAATTCTGGTGATACAGGAACCTTATCTGTTTTGACACAAATCTAACCTCTTTACAGGTCGAGTATTTGACCATTCCATTATAATAAACTGAATAACGTAAATGACGACTATGGTTGATAATACAGGGTGTTCAGAAAGTCACTGTGCACTTATATATTTATTAACAGACATGTTTCAATATAGAATACAGGAGGTAAATATGAATGACAGTTATAAACAATGTTGAAGGTGACCCTCGTTGGCATCAATACAGGCCTGGATCCTTCTTATTTTGTTTCTAAACACCACTATGAGTTGCTGGCTTGAAATAGACTGAATAAAATACGATTACAAAACTGCACAGTGACTTTCCGAACACCCTGTATAATCAAATCCAGGGAACATATCAACAAAGAGAGCAGTGTAAAACCTGATGAATAATTAAAAAATTCATTAAGTCATACCTTCCCTAGAAACAATAGTTAATTAACATGCATAACTCGTGCGCTCTTTCTAGCTGAATCCTCGTCATACCAAACATGCTCGCCTTTTCAGCCGTGGGAGCATTATATGTGACGGTTAATCTCACTATTCGTTGGTAAAAAGTAGCCCAAGAGTTGACGATGGGTGATGATGATTAGATGCCTTCCCTCTAGTCTTACACTGCTAAATTAGAGACGGATAGCTCAGATAGCGCTCGTGTAGCTTTGTGCGAAATTCAAACCAAACCAGTCTTTCTAATTGTGTGATTTTGTTCGTTTGATAAGACGTTGAGGTTTTCAAACAAGGTTACAATATATTTCTTTCATAACGCGCTCTTTTTCTAAGTTGATCTACAAAGCGCTAATGTTTATCTACTCAACGTTAAGTGATTTTATGTTTTGGAGTTTAACTCTTTAAAAGTTTTGCACTCATTTCGAATGTACGTTGGATCTTTAAACTTGAATAACTCGACAGAGTAAGGTTGTGTTCTTGGTTAGCGCTTCTACTAAGTTATTTTATCCGCAAGCGTCGTTCTTATCGTCTCTTACTGTATTGTTATAAATACGGCCTAACTTTTTCTACAGATACTTGTTAGGCGAGGAAATATCTGTGAACTCGCTGTTACAAGGCGGTTTTCTCTGGACATAACACGAAAATGGAATTGAGCAACTCCTCGTGACGAAATAGGTGAAGGCCTTTTTCAAATGTTGGCAAATATCTGAGAACGAAAAATATAAATATCATATAATCATAAAACTAAAGTAAGAGTATGGGAAATAATATATTTAATGTTCATAACCTGAACAGTACCTTTTTCAATACATGGGTTAAACAGTCAGGTCAGAGAGTCCAAGGCTTAGATACAACGTATGTTAAACAGTCAGGTCAGAGAGTCCAAGGTTTAGATACAACGTATGTTAAACAGTCAGGTCAGATAGTCCAAGGTTTAGATACGACGTGGGTTAAACAGTCAGGTCAGAGAGTCCAAGGTTTAGATACGACGTAGGTTAAACAGTCAGGTCAGAGAGTCCAAGGTTTAGATACAACGTATGTTAAACAGTCAGGTCAGAGAGTCCAAGGTTTAGATACAACGTATGTTAAGCAGTCAGGTCAGAGAGTCCAAGGTTTAGATACAACGTATGTTAAACAGTCAGGTCAGATAGTCCAAGGTTTAGATACGACGTGGGTTAAACAGTCAGGTCAGAGAGTCCAAGGTTTAGATACGACGTAGGTTAAACAGTCAGGTCAGAGAGTCCAAGGTTTAGATACAACGTATGTTAAACAGTCAGGTCAGAGAGTCCAAGGTTTAGATACAGCGTATGTTAAACAGTCAGGTCAGACAGTCCAAGGTTTAGATACAACGTATGTTAAACCGTCAGGTCAGATAGTCCAAGGTTTAGATACGACGTGGTTTAAACAGTCAGGTCAGAGAGTCCAAGGTTTAGATACGACGTATGTTAAACAGTCAGGTCAGATAGTCCAAGGTTTAGATACGACGTGGGTTAAACAGTCAGGTCACAGAGTCCAAGGTTTAGATACAGCGTATGTTAAACAGTCAGGTCAGAGAGTCCAAGGTTTAGATACGACGTAGGTTAAAGAGTCAGGTCAGATAGTCCAAGGTTTAGATACGACGTGGGTTAAACAGTCAGGTCAGAGAGTCCAAGGCTTAGATACAACGTATGTTAAACAGTCAGGTCAGAGAGTTCAAGGTTTAGATACAACGTATGTTAAACAGTCAGGTCAGACAGTCCAAGGTTTAGATACAACGTATGTTAAACAGTCAGGTCAGAGAGTCCAAGGTTTAGATACAGCGTATGTTAAACAGTCAGGTCAGACAGTCCAAGGTTTAGATACAACGTATGTTAAACAGTCAGGTCAGACAGTCCAAGGTTTAGATACAACGTATGTTAAACAGTCAGGTCAGAGAGTCCAAGGTTTAGATACAACGTATGTTAAACAGTCAGGTCAGAGAGTCCAAGGTTTAGATACAACGTATGTTAAACAGTCAGGTCAGAGAGTCCAAGGTTTAGATACAACGTATGTTAAACAGTCAGGTCAGAGAGTCCAAGGTTCCAAGGTTTAGATACAACGTATGTTAAACAGTCAGGTCAGAGAGTCCAAGGTTTAGATACAACGTATGTTAAACAGTCAGGTCAGAGAGTCCAAGGTTTAGATACAACGTATGTTAAACAGTCAGGTCAGACAGTCCAAGGTTTAGATTATAGATACAAGACGTATGTTAAACAGTCAGGTCAGACAGTCCAAGGTTTAGATACAACGTATGTTAAACAGTCAGGTCAGAGAGTCCAAGGTTTAGATACAACGTATGTTAAACAGTCAGGTCAGAGAGTCCAAGGTTTAGATACAACGTATGTTAAACAGTCAGGTCAGAGAGTCCAAGGTTTAGATACAACGTATGTTAAACAGTCAGGTCAGATAGTCCAAGGTTTAGATACGACGTGGGTTAAACAGTCAGGTCAGACAGTCCAAGGTTTAGATACGACGTATGTTAAACAGTCAGGTCAGATAGTCCAAGGTTTAGATACGACGTGGGTTAAACAGTCAGGTCAGAGAGTCCAAGGTTTAGATACAACGTATGTTAAACAGTCAGGTCAGAGAGTCCAAGGTTTAGATACAACGTATGTTAAACAGTCAGGTCAGACAGTCCAAGGTTTAGATACAACGTATGTTAAACAGTCAGGTAGAGAGTACAAGATTTAGATACAACGTATGTTAAACAGTCAGGTCAGAGAGTCCAAGGTTTAGATACAATTATCCCTAATTTAAAAATGAATTATTGCTTAACTTGCTTATTTAGTTAATTGCTTAACTAAATAAAGATACTAGCTGTGACAACATTAAAGTCAATGTAGTTGAAATATCTGTTGATATATCGTCGCTCCAATCTTAGATTCTACGATTCTCAACCCGGCATATTAAATCACTAAACTGCGACCAGCACACGACACAAGATATTCGAAATACTTCTCATGGTTATGACGTCATGCTGTAAGATTCCATATGATATTTTCTTGTCTGTATTAACTTTGCTCTCGTTTTAATTCTAATACTTGCATGAAGGAGAACTGAAAACTATTACATACGAATGTAGTTTTTGTGGAAATATATTCTTAGAGGTGTAGGAGAAATAACATACATTTAACAAAACGAACAGCTGTTGTAAAAACTGTTTTGTTTTACCAATTCACTTCGTGCTAGCCAAGACTAAATTAACAAACTGCAGTTATTTGCGTTTAGCCAAAAATCAAGAACAATTATTCAATGTTTAGGTTAAACTGGAAAACAAACTATAACATGAAACTGCAATTTTAAAGAACAGAGGGATGTAACTTCAGATTGCTTCAGGTGATTGTCTGACCTTATTATGAAAGCATAGTGTAATGTTTTGTTCATAACAATGTTCATATTCTATATTAGGTATAGAAAAAATAGATTTATCATTTCTGCTGTCACTGGATCACTAACAAGTCATTTCTGATGATTTTTAATTAAAGACACTACAAGATTTTCTTCCAAAATTAAACACTACTAATCCGTTTTGTAGAGTAGTTGCAGTAAGTTTGTAAACGATTTTTGTTTACGTGTAAAAATGGACGACGAGTTTCATTGAAAGAAAAAATTACTGTTGTTTATTTAAGGACACATCTGATGGTGTATCATGGGTTTTACACCACTTTCACCGGTGAATTTTGATGTTGTATTGTGACGAATTTAGAATTATATATTTATTTTAATATTGATGGTTTTGTAGTTAAATATATATTTAGAAGTTCATGCAACTTATAGTTTTAAATGTGTATCGCAAAATTCCCGCATAGTTCCTAAATTTGTAGAAGGTTTTCCAGCATAAAAATCAACAGTGGACTATGTGTGTAAGCAAAATATTGTTGCTAATTAAACTTTTGAGAACCTCGCCTAAAATTTATAAATCGATGCGCTAAAAGACAGTTTTATATTGTTGGTTTGCTATAGTTATTGTGCTATAAATTCCAGGAGCTATAACTATGATAAACGCTTATTAATTGGAAAACTACAGATATTTGAACAAGAACGTTTATATATTTCGAATATTACAAACTGTTTAGCTTTAGAGAATTAACTTCGAACATTGGCATTTCTTAGATTATCTTTAGATATCTTTCTCTGTGAAAAGTAAGCTTGTAGATACAGTTAAACCAGCCAAGAATAGAGCTAGTTTGTTTACTCGATCAGTGAACTGTACATTTATTAACTCGAAAGTAAGTCGCACCTTGTGAACCGTCGATCAAGTATTCAGTTCGAGACAAGATAGAGGACTTAATATTGTTTATAATAACCATTATTATACATTCTATTATTGTTTGTAAATTAAAATATATTTCTATTAAGAAGAAAAATTATGTGTATCTATCAATCTTGGTGGCAAATATTATAAAGTTTGATACATATTGATATTTAATTAACTTCTAAATTAAAATTTTCTGTATTTGAAATCGTAATACGTAACATAATAAATTGGAAGCTCATCCGAGATAAATTATAATACTTAACAGTATCACGAGTTTTATCTATTTTCAGTGGTGACTGCCCTTTACGTCAACACCGGAGATCTTTCAGTGTTTTTGTTTATTGTTAAGCCTAAAGCTACAAAATGAGCTATTTCAGCTAAATCATTTTAAGATCTCCCTGGACCATTGGTTATTATACTTGACTGTGAATGTGTGAGTTTATAGTTCGCGCTGTCCAATTTTGGTCCGCACATACGTGACAAGAGTGAAGACTAAATGTCACTATCTGATCAGACAAGAGTATTTGAAGAGTTGATGGTGTGTGTTGTTGATTATTTGCCTTTCATCTAGGAGTCTGTCTATTGGTTAGATTCGACATATACTTTATAATGTTGTATAATAGAGGATATAGAGTTTATTGCGAAATATTTCTGAAGCTCGAACTTGAGAGCGAGAAGGCAAGTATTTATGTAACGTCGTATCATGCTATGGTAGGTGAAGACAGATGTGATACTTCTTTGATTTCACACCTCATCACGAGATGTACTTGTCGACTGAACTACTGTACTGTTTGCTACTCCTGTCGAATAGAAGTATTTTGATTGGTTGACTACGAATTTCTTGCTTTTCTTTCATCAAAAGAGAGTGTAATTGTTTTTGTTATTTTTCATAGGCCACTTGGGTTTGACTTCGAAATATCGATTCACAGACACCCAAGTAAACAGCTTCAACCCTATGAACAATAAAACAAAACAAACGTTGATGAGTGGTTCCTGAAATTAATGCTTGGGAGATATTTTTCAATAACTAAACAAAAAATAGCATATGATTCGTAAATTACGCATTCATGTATTCACGTTGGTATTTAATTTTGACTTATTTTGTTATTAGTTGATGGAAACTGGTGTCTTTTCGAATCACTAAAATTTGTGTTTACGTGTGAGGTTTTGAAAAGCAATAAAACAAGCGTCCGAGATATTTTTCGTTTCATCTAGTACGTTATTTTGAACGAAACATTCCTTACATAACACCTTCAATTGGCAACTGCTGTGATGTGTTTCGTTTCTACAAGGTTTCAATATAGTTTTCTCTCGTGTGGTTTTCTTACGGAAAATAATTTAGTTTCGTTGATAACGTTAAAACTTTAAAATGTTACGAAACAACATTTTGGAAACTGTATTTCGTTTTAGTTAGTACATTTTTTAACTTTGTAAACTGTATATTCATTAATCAAATTCATTACCAGTGTTTTAATATTTAATAAACTTGCGAAATCACAGACAAATCGACTTAACCGATAGATCCCTAGTGGAACAGTGGTATGTCTGTGGAATAACATTCGTAGAAACCTGAATTCGATACCCTTTGTGGGCAGAGCAGAGATGACCTAATGTTTAGGCTTGTTCTTAACTGTAATCAACAATCATGTCTATAAAATATAGTTGATGAAACCTTGGCATCAATGTTTAATCATTTTCTTCTCTAATTCCAGTGTTTTTAAAATAGCTTTAGATTTGTGGTTTTATTAAAACTTTATAATGTAGCATGATACTTCAGACTTTTAAGTTAATACATAAAAGTTTAAATGACATTGAAACAATATGAACTCGAGATAATTTAAGTGTGATCAGTTCACATCTTATAAGAGTGATTCACACCTTTGTAAACTAACCTGTCAGAATAAACTTCCTGCAGTATGAAATTTATGTTCTTTGTAATATTCAATTATTAAACAAAGCCTTCTGTAAGTGATCACCTGACACTCGTGAACGGAAGAAGATACAAGAGAGTCGGGAATTAAAGAAGCAAAAAAAAAAAACATTTAGTAAACAGAGTTTTGTCATTAGAACCCTACATGGTACAACTCAGGTAAACAGATACATGTTGAAGTGTGTACTGAGTGTTACGGGTGTAGTGTCATTTAAATCCTCGTTTGGCCTAGTTGTTAGTATATCACGCTCCAAATCCTAAGGTCCAAAGCTCGAGCTGCGACATGCTGCCAAACTTTAAGTTGTAGAGGCGTTATAACTGTGATAGTCAGTCCCAATCTTCGGTTAAGATTAGTCAATAGGTGGCGCTTGGTGCTGTCTGATTGACTTTCCTCTGATCAGCAGTTCTGAATTAGAGATAGCTGTGATGGGATGTCACATAAGGTGCTATTCAAGTTTAAAGTGTTATCACCCTAAGAATATTTAATAGTAAACTAATTCATTTTATATTCATCTGATCTTCGATTGAGATAGCTCTCAATAAAACTGTGATTAGATGTATTTCATCAGTTCTCAATCAGAAGACTTTCGTATCTATATATTACGAAATACTTTGGATTTACATTTGAAGTGTTAAAAATTTATGTCCCAGATATACCGAAGGCTAGTTTGTAGACATGGAAGGAGATTTAATACGAGTACGTATGTGTTTTCTATCAGCAAGTGTGACCATGATGACATTAAAAAAATCACTTGAATTCCATGTCAGAAACTTATGTAATTGGGAAGTGAGAACGTATGGTCAAAGTCACGAAATTAGCCCTTATTCGGTGTTCTACAACTAGAAGTTAAAAGTTTAGTTAGATAGTTAAGTAGGTGACGAAGTGCCAGATTTATATAAACAATAAACAAAACTAACGAGCCTTTGGGTCCATTGCCCACACTTTCAGAATCACTATAACAAAAGTCTTGCCTTTTTTAACCAAGTTAGGAACATTAATTATACACCTAATCAGTGATGTCGAGAAAACCCACTTTTAGAGAAATATATATGTAAAAACGGCTCGTTTGGATTGAGAAAATGTTTTTACGTAGAGGAGTGAACAACGTTTCGACCTTCTTCGGTCATCGTCAGGTTCACAAAGAAAGAGAGAGGTAACTGACCGGAAGCTGACAGCTGACCACGTTTGAAAGGGGTTGTGTAACTGAGTGTCTGCGACTCGTAATCTGAGGGTCGCAGGTTCGCATCCCGGTCGCGCAAAACATGCTCGCCCTTTCAGCCGTGGGTGCGTTATAATGTGACGGTCAATCCCACTATTCGTTGGTAAAAGAGTAGCCTAAGAGTTGGCGGTGGGTGGTGATGACTAGCTGCCTTTTCTCTAGTCTTGCACAACTAAATTAGGGACGGCTAGCACAGATAGCCCTCGAGTAGCTTTGTGCGAAATTCCAAAACAAACAAACAAACAAACAAACAAACTGAGTGTCGGAATGTAGAGGGCGGGCTTAGATGTTTGAATATATAATTTTATGTTATTATTTTATTATTATTATTTATTATATTATTTTTTTCAATATAGATATAAAGGTGTTCCTTTGTATTGGTTTATTTTAGGCTTAAGTTGTTGTATAAGTAAGGCTTTTTTAATTTTGCGTTTGTTTATGTTTGTTTCTTTATTTAGTATTTGAGTGTTTTCTATGGTTATGTTGTGTTTATTTGACTTGCAGTGTTCGAAAACGTGTGAAGGTGACATTTTATGTTCTTTGAATCTGGTTTCCATTTTTCTACTTGTTTCTCCAATATAGAAGTCATGGCAGTTATCACATTGTATTTTATAAATAATGTTGGTGTGATGTTTGTCAGTGTAGTTTTTACATAGTATAGACCTCAGTTTTGTGCCTGGTTTTTGAATATATTTGGTATTAACTGGAATGTCATATTTTGTTACTACTTTTTGCCAAATGTTGGTTATTTGTTTGCTGATGTCGGGAATATATGGTATGCAGCAGTATATGGTTTCGTGATTTTTTGATTCGTGAGATATATTTACTTTTGTTGGTTGATTTTGCTTTCTGTCTAGGTGTGTGCGTATAATATTTTCTACGGTTTGTGGAAGAAACTTATTGATGTTGATGAAGTATTGTTTTATTGTGTCTAATTTTATCTGGTGAGCATAGTTTTATGGCTGTGTTTATTTGGTTTCTTAGTATGTTGAGTTTTTGTTTTGTTTCATGTGCTGAGTCCCAAGGAATGTATAGTCCAATATGGGTGATTTTTCGGTGGATTTCTGTTTTAAATTGTGTATCGGTTCTTGTAATTTTGAAGTTAAGAAATGATATTTGATTGCTTTCTTCCTGTTCACATGTGAAGTTAATGTTGAGATGTATAGCGTTAATGTGATTGAAAAAATTAAGTGTGTGTTCTGTAGATGTGAATCCCGCAATCGTGTCGTCTACATATCTGTACCAGTATAGTGGTAGATGTAATGCTGTGTTAATTGCTTGTGTTTCAACTTGTACCATAAAAATATTGGCTAGAACTGGTGATACTGGGTTGCCCATGCTTAGACCATTTGTTTGTATATAGTTTTGGTTGTTGAACATGAAGTTTTTCTTCATCGTGGTGAATTCTGTGAGGGTTGCTAATTGGTTGCTGTGAATGTCTATAGATAGGTTAGGGTCTCGGATATAGAGTTCTAAGGCTATCTTGCAGGCTTCAGTGGTTGGAACTTCTGTACAGATGGATATAACATCGAAACTGGCCATTAAGGCTTTATGATTAAGTTGATTAAGATTAGACTTGAAATTAAAAGAGCCTTTGATGAGTGGGTGGTGATGACTAGTTGCCTTAAACTTCTAAATCAGGGACGGTTAATGTAGTTTAAGCTTTCTTGTAGCTTTGCGCGAAATTCAAAAAACAAAGAAACGATAATTTTATTTATTTATTCACATGGGCATCTTTTTTCTGCCATCCATGCTCGTTTTATTATTTGCATAATATTTATAGAATGTGCTATAATGAAAATTATTCATACTTCTCTGGCAGACATCCCTGTATCTGAAAATAATATGTGTAATGATTTTGTTCTTGAATATCAAAGACCGTTAAAATTCTTTGAGAGAAAATAATTTCAAGCTGATGCAATATTTGTGATGACTCATGACACAACTTAAATCTTATGCATAGTACCAGTAATGGAAATTAATTGGTAACAATAAATAAAATGTGTATGAAATGTTAATATTAAGGGATTGCTCTGTCCCTATACATACAGTCATGCGATAATAATTTGCATTTTTATTTGCTTTCATTCAAACAGTGAGAGTGCCACACCAAAATAATGCCTATGAAAGTACTCCAAATGTTAATTCTTATAGTTTCAAGACAAAAATGGGACAGGATAAAATCGAGAAATAAAAAAAAAATGGTTGATAGATACTACTGGGGCAAATTATATATTTGAGTAGGTTCTTCGTGGAAAGTGGAAAGTGTTCGTAAAAACAGTATTATTGATAAGAGAAGCAATCAATTTAAAAATCCAAAACCCGCAATTTGATAATCATGAATAAAAAAAATTCAAGGGCTTGTATCTCCGGTAAAAGAACTGTAAGTACAAGTGTTAATGCGTACCTAATTTAACGAACAGTTGTGGAACAACAGGTATGGGGTTCTTTGAAAGGACAGAAGAAAACATACGTTAAGTTTTTTAATAACAAATTTTGATGTCCTTAGGTGGGGAAATTGTATATAAATAATTAAATTACAATGTTATATTAAAATAAAGACATCATGATCACCAACAGAATATCAAAATAATAGATATAGGCAATGATATAGATTTAATTACGTAAAGATTTATTCAAATTTTGTGGTTCCATGACCATTGACAAATATAGGTATAACCAGTTATCAGTCTTGTTACTCCTTCAATAATGGGAACTTATAGGTAAGGATTGTTCTTACAGTAAAACAGTGATCATAAGCATGAAGAAAATGTAAGATGATATCTGGACATAAAGCACGTGACCGAAAAAGAAAACCTAATTTATTGCTCTGCACTTGATCACTTAGGTAAGTCCATTGTGGAGGTCTGTGAAACTAAATACGTTTTGGAAATGTAGTAACAGGGCTGATCGAGACCGAAATTATTAAAAGGTGATACAATTGATTTCACAAAAGTTGCGAGAAATCGATATAAAATTCCAATTATCGTATTTATTTATTTCCAGTTGCTCATTCTTAGCTAGCAAGACTTTTTATACTTTCTCTCTATACGTTTATACTTTTTAGAAATGACATCCATCATGTCTGTTTTGAAAATTCAATAGTCTAATTGTGATCTGGGCCTGGCATGGCCTAGCGCGTTAAGGCGTGCGCTTCGTAATCTGAGGGTCGCGGGTTCGCGCCCGAGTCGCGCCAAACATGCTCGCCCTTTCAGCCGTGGGGGCGTTATAATATGCGGTCAATCCCAGTATTCGTTGGTAAAAGAGTAGCCCAAGAGTTGGCGGTGGGTGGTGATGACTAGCTGCCTTCCCTCTAGTCTTACACTGCTAAATCAGGGACGGCTAGCACAGATAGCCCTCGAGTAGATTTGTGCGAAATTCCAAAACAAACAAACAAACTAATTGTGATCTATCCACATTGACCACTTTGCCGGCTTAAGGCTTCATGTAACAGATGTATAAGGACCTTATCGCTCCATTAAGTTAAACTTTATGTTTTTACCCACCCATTCGAGCTTAAACAATGTGGTTGTACTCATATAATTAGTCAATTATTGAATTTAAAAATAGGAATGATAATTTTGCGCCACTTTGTAATGTGGTTTTATTTGCTTGAAAATTATTGTTTTTATAAATAAATAATAAATGAATTTATATTATAGTATTGCTAGGTGGCGTATTTCTAATATGGAAGCATACAGGAAGACGGGAAGAGGTAGCTTAGTTTAAGTTACATGTGTTGCAATCATTATATGAATCATATTATTATTAATTGCAAGTCAAGGTAATATTTTGTTGTCGGTAAGGTCGAATAGATTACCAGCGCTGAGAAAAGATTAATGATAAATTTGTTATCTTGGCAAGAAAACCTAGCTACCTTTTATTTTCAAAAATGAATGAAGATGACTCCTTTGATTTCCTGTTTAAAATTGTAGTCATTGGCGACTGCGATGTAGGAAAAACTTGTGTTGTTCATCGTTTTCGGTCAGGAACTTACGTAGAAAGGCATGGGAATACAATAGGAGTTGACTTTGCTATGAAGACTTTAAACATAGAAGATAAGCGTGTTAAGGTAATTCATTGTTTAACTATGAAGTGTAATTCGTAATGACGAGAAACCCACTTGAAGTGAAAAATGTATCAGGACAGCTGGTATCGGTATTAACATTTTTACGAATGAAGGTTAACCTGAAGACGGCGTAAGAAGGTCGAAATATCATTTTCTGCTTTATTCGTAAAAGCGTTAATACCCATATCAGCCGTCCTGAGTTGCATTATGAAGTGCAATATTCATAAATAATTATGCTCATTGTCTTATACGTCATCATCGATAATCTGAATTGACATTGGACAAGAATGATAAAATATGAACCAATGAGAAATCATTTTTCAGTAGTGTTTGTCAAGAAGGATAATTCGTCATTTATATACTTGCCATTGAAATAAATCATTTGCTGTAACAGAAAACCAATCAATACTATACTGCTTTAAGCATTTTTATAAAGGTTTTTCAATACAATCTAAAATAGGCAATCCTAAAGAGTTTTTACAATTTCAGTTATGCTGTGATTATGCTAATCATATACAGTATGTATGTGTGACATTATTTTATATTTCATTCTTAGAATACATCTTTGTGACACAAAACAACACTTATAAAAGTTTATTTTACAAGTGAAAATATTAAAAATAGTTTACTTAAGTTTTTGTAATGTTACTTTAGAACAATAGAGGAAGAATGGATTTTTTCAACCCCTTAATAGTATGTAATGATAGTTTATAATTTTAAGGTTTCTATGTTTCAGCTTTTATATCAACTGTTATATAAAAATAAATGTAAATCAGTTATTAAATCATGTAAGAAACACTGAGCATGCTATTTTAGATCTATTTACAATTAATTCTACCACTAGTATTTCCATAGAGCAATCGTGTGCTATGTTCACTATTAATCTTATATAATTTATGAAGTTTTCAGCACATCACCATAGAGCAGAGGTTCCCAACCTTTTGGCACTCGCGACATGAAAATGTAATTGATGAAATAAAATTAATGTTATCCCAAGCTACTTCTAACAAGGCTATGCAGCTCCCCTGCCAAGGCTTCACGACCCCCTGGGGGGTCGCGACCCACTGGTTGGGAACCCCTGCCATAGAGCAAGGCTTGTTTTGTTGTGATATTCTTGCATGAACAATGTTTCAGTGTTTTAAATAAGTTTCATTTCTAAATTCAATATGCAAAGCCTAACTGTCAGTTGAAGAACTCTTCTTGTGAAAATTTATGATGCATTTTAGGTGTCTGGACCATCAATTAGCTTTCATTAAATTCCTTGAACAATGTATATACAAGTTTTTATTCTAATGTAGATTAATAAGACATAGACCCTTTTTCCCAGTATTAATCAAAAGTGTTTTCACTTGAAAATTACAGACCTTAATTTGGACAACATTTTTACTAGTGAATTGGAGCCATGTTACACTATACATTGTGTATATTAACATTTTAAATATAAACGTATTTTTAACTATATTCTTTAAAAGACTTTATCAAACAAAGACATAAGACTAGATGATTATAGTTTTTGGTTCATGAATATCACCTTACAAAGAAGTTAAATATAACACTTCTGAATGAGTAATACAACTTGAAAATACTGTAAACCTCTAAATAATTACTACTACAGTTTTAACATATTAACTCTACGTGATAGGCTTTATCAGGAAAAATTGCCAACTTTGATGTTGGTGCATTTTCTATAATTAAAATATAAAGCTTGCAGAATGTCTAAAGAGGTGTTCTGTAGTCTGAAGAAAAGGCAATTGAACTCTCTCCATATTTTTAATTTTCTTTTTATTAAACTGAAACAAAACTACACAGTTTTTCATTGTGTAAACTTATTGGTAACAGTTTCTTGGTCATATGGTCTCTATGAAGAGAGAAGATTGGCTCCTGTGTTAATTTATTCCCCACCCTTCTTTATTTAGTTGTTTCAGCAAGTTAATTAAAGTCATAATATTTCCACATTTTTAAACATGCTCAAGAGTATTTTTTCTGCAGTTTAAAAATACTCCTGATTATGCTCAACTTAGTTAAAATACCTTGTGTTTATTATGAATGCAGTTTAGACAGTATTACTTTTCAAACAGGGTGGTTGGCTTTTGGAACTAGCTCTCTTCACGGTTGATGGAGGTAGAACACTTAACTGATTTTAAGAAAAGTCTGGCTGAATACATGGGTAGTAGGATGTTTGTGGATAGTCTAATAAGCTTCTTTTTGTCCATTTTAAAAATTTATAAATTTTTACAAACAGTTATGTACAGTGATTAAACATAAAATTTAAACATATGAAATGTAGTTTACATATGAGATGTTAGGAGAATAAAATTATGATCAGTTAATTAAAATTTACTTCAAGTAATTAATTAATTAATAGAAGTAACAGATTATTGACAAGAAGTTTATAATTCAGAATAAACTGACACACATCACAAGCATGCTGTCATCTTCAATAAACTGACACACATCACAAGCATGCCATCATCTTCAATAAACTGACACACATCACAAGCATGCCATCATCTTCAATAAACTGACACACATCACAAGCATGCTGTCATCTTCAATAAACTGACACACATCACAAGCATGCCATCATCTTCAATAAACTGACACACATCACAAGCATGCCATCATCTTCAATAAACTGACACATCACAAGCATGCCATCATCTTCAATAAACTGACACATCACAAGCATGCCATCATCTTCAATAAACTGACACACATCACAAGCATGCTGTCATCTTCAATAAACTGACACACATCACAAGCATGCCATCATCTTCAATAAACTGACACACATCACAAGCATGCCATCATCTTCAATAAACTGATACACATCACAAGCATGCCATCATCTTCAATGAACTGACACACATCACAAGCATGCCATCATCTTCAATAAACTGATCGCATCACAAGCATGCCATCATCTTCAATAAACTGATACACATCACAAGCATGCCATCATCTTCAATAAACTGATACACATCACAAGCATGCCATCATCTTCAATAAACTGACACACATCACAAGCATGCCATCATCTTCAATAAACTGATATACATCACAAGCATGCCATCATCTTCAATAAACTGATACACATCACAAGCATGCCATCATCTTCAATAAACTGACACACATCACAAGCATGCCATCATCTTCAATAAACTGACACACATCACAAGCATGCCATCATCTTCAATAAACTGACACACATGCATCATCTTCAGCATCATCTTCAATATGCCATCAACTGATATCATCTTCAATCACAAGCATGCCATCATCTTCAATAAACTGACACACATCACAAGCATGCCATCATCTTCAATAAACTGATCATCATCTTCAATAAACTGACACACATCACAAGCATGCCATCATCTTCAATAAACTGACACACATCACAAGCATGCCATCATCTTCAATAAACTGATACACATCACAAGCATGCCATCATCTTCAATAAACTGATACACATCACAAGCATGCCATCAAATAAACTGACACACATCACAAGCATGCCATCATCTTCAATAAACTGACACACATCACAAGCATGCCATCATCTTCAATAAACTGACACACATCACAAGCATGCCATCATCTTCAATAAACTGACACACATCACAAGCATGCCATCAACTTTCAGTAATCTCACCGACAGTTTCATTATTGTCATCGTCATTAGATCTGGATGATTAACACAATATGTTACTCATCACTACTGTTTGTTTGTTTTTTCTGTCAGTTTTTGAATAATAGGCAGGTACCAGAGGATTAGATGTTAGCTAGTGTAAATTATCTTTTCAAGGAAGGTAATAAAAATAGTCCCAGTAATTATAGACCCATTAGTCTTATAACAGTTTTGAAAAGTCTGTATCTGGATTTTCAGAAAGCATTTAAGAAGATGCTACATAAAAGGCTATTCAAAAAATTGTCTCTGTAGATGTGGGAGATAAGTTAGCAAATTGGATAGAGGAGTTGCTGGATGAAAAAACACAGAGTTACAAATAGAGTTTAGTCAAACTGGATTAATGTCTTAAGTTGTGTAACTCATGGGTCAGTCTTAGGACTAGTGCTCATTTTGATTTACCAAAATGACATAGATGAAGGAATGACCAATAAATTGCTTATATTTGCTGATGATATCAAGGTCTTGGATGTTGGGAAGAGGATGTTGATGATTTACATAATTTATTGATTAGACAAATATCAGATGGGTTTTAATTAATATATAATAAATGTAAGATAATATATGGGTTTTAATTATAATAAATGAAAGATGATATATGGGTTTTAATTATAAAAATGTAAGATGATATATGGGTTTTAATTATAATAAATGTAAGATAATATATGGGTTTTAATTATAATAAATGTAAGATAATATATGGATTTTAATTATAATAAATGTAAGATAATATATGGGTTTTAATTATAATAAATGTAAGATAATATATGGGTTTTAATTATAAAAATTGTAAGATAATATATGGGTTTTAATTATAAAAATTGTAAGATAATATATGGGTTTTAATTATAAAAATTGTAAGATAATATATGGGTTTTAATTATAAAAATTGTAAGATAATATATGGGTTTTAATTATAATAAATGTAAGATAATATATGGGTTTTAATTATAAAAATTGTAAGATAATATATGGGTTTTAATTATAAAAATTGTAAGATAATATATGGGTTTTAATTATAAAAATTGTAAGATAATATATGGGTTTTAATTATAATAAATGTAAGATGATATATGGGTTTTAATTATAAAACATGTAAGACAATATATGAGTTTTAATTATCATAAATGTAAAATAATATATGTGGTTTACATAACTTGAATTATAAGTATATTTTGGATAGGAATAACCTTAAGAATGCCACAAAAGCAAATGTTTTTGGTGTGAAGGTTGATCAATCTCTTAAGCCATCCAGGCATTGTGCTGTTACTAGTGGTAGGGCAAATAGGATTATAGGTTGTATCTGTAGGAATATTCAGTACAAGTGTAAAGAGGTTATAATTTAATTGTACAGGTCACTGGTTAAGCTATATTTGGAGTAATGTGTTCAGTATTGGGCTCCTTACCTTAGGAAATACATTGAATTGTTGGAAAGGGTTCATAGAATGGTAACTAGATTGGTGCCTTGTTTGTCATATAAGGAGAGGTTGAAATCTCTCTCATTTGTTTTCCTTGAAAAAGAATTATAGCAAATCTGATTGAAGGGAGTTGATGGTCTTGATGCATTTTCTATTTTCATATTTAACAGTGACAATGGTACAACTAGGGGACACAAGTATAAATAATGGCAGGTCATCTTCAGTTAACACAGTTTTATTTTTCTAACAGGGTGGTTGACCTCTAGGATGTGGGTTGTCTTCAAATGTTGTAGAGGCAATAAATTTAAGTGAGTTTAAAAGAAAGCTTGATAAGTATATGAGTGATAAAGGCTATCTTTATTAGTTTTTATATTTTTTTAGTTATTTCAATTTAATTTAACAGAAAGAACAGTTGAGTTGAACCAATATGTCCAATGTTGTCCCACAATGTTATGTTACAATCTATTACATCAGTTGGTTTCATCTAATATAATTAACTAATTATTAATGTTTTTGATTGTTCTAACTATCCAAGTAATTGAAATATTACCTTTCTGATTTCTCATTATTTTATAGGTTGTTCAGCATAATTGATTAGTTTTATAACACCTGTTCCCAGTTATTACTATTTTTTATTATTCTAACTATTGAAGTCTTATTTGAGATTAATCAATTAGTTCAATGTAATTGAGTAACAAGCCCAATGTTAATCATTTAGCAAGTTTTGTTAATTGGCCAGATCTAATCCTGTAAAGCAGTAGTATCACTGTCAGTATCTACATAACATTTTAATTTGGTTGGTTACTTTCTTTTTGGAATTCCAGCACATCTCATCATTTGCCTGACAAGTACTTGCAAAGCTACTAAAAGATAATTAATATCATGTAATCAGTGTTGTTTATATCACATGTGTATATTTTGTACATTGAAGGTTTTTTTGCTGAAAAGCTATGGACAAAGGGTGGCATCTTACTTAAACTGGTGACTCTAATGGGTCAGCATTCCCAGAAAATATTTTTGTTAGGCAAAAAAAAATTTGAATTTTAAGATCTGTCAAAAATAAATTCTTACAACTATAATAAAGCTACTCATGGCTATTATTCTAAATATTGTGCTTGGTAGTGTTAATTATTTTACATCCTAGAATTTGTTAAATGGAATTTTTTTGATGGGGAAAGCACAACAGTAAAGTCTAAAGAAACAATTGTGAAGGGATTTCAAGCATTCTTCTTGTTACAATATTGATGTAAAAGTTAAAATGCAATGGATCAACAGAAGTTAATGTTGTAGAAATCTGAATAAAGTTCCTTTGTAATCATCATTTTGATAGCTAACCAACAGTTTATATTTGTGTTATGTGATCATGGTAAAATAGGATGTGTGTGATGATGAAACTATCTAATATTTATAAAACTGGCTACCAACCTGTTAACACCAATAAAAAATGTAAATGAATTTAAATAACCATTGCACACCATACTTTCAAGAAAATCATTCCAGGAGTTAATTTTAATGTGAAAAATGTTTTACCAAATAACTGATCCAGATGTAAGCTTCCAGACTTTTTAAGTAACAATTTATGTAAGGACATTGTTGTGTGGAATAACATTTTAATAACTGTTTATTGTAAACAATTAAAAATATATCCAGTGTCAGTAATTACATTCTAATAGCATGGATTAATAGAGTTTGCTTATAGTTTACATCAAACATGTGAATTCATAATTGGAAGATGTTACATTATTGGTACAATTGTGATATGAGAGTTTAAATTCTGTAATACCTTTTACATGTTACATGAGATGTTTCTACTTTAAAGAGATTTTTAAGTATTATAAGGTGAAAATAAAATAGCCTAATATAACCAATTTCCAGCAAATTAAACTAATTTGATAAGCATGTTTCTACAGGAAACAACTTATGTGTGTATAGTCTGAATGGAAGCTTGTAAAAATTACTTTTCAGTGCTTTTTCTTTCATGGTCATCAACTTGGTATCACTTTCATGAATTAAACCCAAGTGTCAAAAGTAAAACTAGTCCTTCCTTTATTCATACAGTACTTACAGAAGTGTTTTGTATTTTAATAGCTAATATCTGATATAAGCAAGTTACCTGCATACAGTAAATCAGAACTCAAACTATACTTAATGAAGAGAGATAATTAAATATATTGTCAAACTACCTTATTAATAATTAGAATGTATTGTTTTATCAGTTGGATATTTTCTCTGTTAACAGTATTTTCAAGATTTGGTCAGCCCAGGAGGCCTACATTAGGCTATTCTAGGTAAACAAAGTAGAATATTTATTATGCTAAAGTTAAAATTAGTACAATTTGGAGTAAAAATTATAATGAACATGAAAATAAAGTTAAAAATGATAAAAACAAGTAAGATAGATTTATAAGATATTCTAACCAATACTATGTTAAAAGTTTTACTTGTTTAGGCTGGTGTTCAAGTAAAAAGTAGTGAGTTTCACTTAGTACAAGCAACTGAATATACTAATGAAAATCAGTAAGTTAAGAAATAATGTAAAATCATCTTTTCAATATAAAATAATAAAATGACTTGTAATATAATGAATAAAACTTGAATAAATGAAAGGGCATAAGTAACTTACTGAAAAGTATAGATACTGCCAGTAAAGTATTCTGAAAGAATCAAACCATATACTGTCTCTACATAAATCTTCACTCCCAGTGCATATTCAAAACTTGTGTCATTGTTGGTTATTACATTATAATGTAACTAAGAAATGTTCATGTCTGCACTTATTGTGTCAGGTGTATTATAGAGCTGATTTTAACTGAAGAAAATGTAAATGTCAGATTTTCTGTTTAACCATTAATCATGTCTGTAACTAAAACTTCTTTGAACTGTGTTCAACATACAAAATAAAAGTATTTAATAAATATTACATATATGTCTGATAATATGTAAGAAAACAGTAAACATAACAAAGTTATTACAAGTTGCCTTAACTTTCCATCATTACTTACGTAGTGCCATTTTACATAATATTATGTTCATTTTGATCCTACACTCTTGATTTAGCAACAGTTCATCTAGTATAATACTAAAAAGGATACTGTAGATGTGCATTTTGGAGCTTGTGACAACTAAATAAATACAATAAGCAAACTGTATGAAGGACAAAAATATTTTTATTCTTTGCACGACTTGTACATTTGTTTAACCACTTATATAATAGCATACAATACAAACATTACATTATTACTTTACATATTTATAGTTTTAAAAGGTTGTAACTTTCAATAAAACTGTTCTGCATTTAGAAATTGAATGTTTATTATAATTCATTAGAAGAATCATTATATAACTTCTTCTAAACTAATAATCTCTTGCTTTTAGACATACTTGTTCATTACATTTTTTATTATTTTTATTTTGTAAAATTAGACACAAGACAAATGTACCATTAATTTTTGTGTTTTCTGATGCTCATTGTTACAAGTAGTTACAGTAAAATTCAACCAAAATTATTGTAGCATAATGTTGATACTTTGATTCAAAAGACCTTTTCTAGTAACCATCAAACTTACCATTCACTTGCCCCCATGTTACTACTATGTCAAACATTTATACCAAAGAAGTTAACAATAAATCTGCAATAGCATTATTCATAGTAGGTACTTTGACCAATTGTTGAAGAAAAATGCCCTGGACAGTTTTTAAGAACTGCCCCCTTGTGATTAATTTTTTTGTTGTTCCATAATATATTCCAGTGAAAAGCTTTCTCTTATTATAACCATTAACAGAAACCCAAATAAATAAGCCTTAAACTGTCTAAAATGAAATTATTGATCAAATTATTTCAAGTTTCTGGCTTATTTTCCATTCTCTAATACTTAATGTTATGATAATACTTCCTGCTATATACATTTTAAGTATTTTATACTTAAATTTAAATACAGTAAAAATAATTTTGAACTGTACAAGATTAACGTTTGTGAGCTTGTGCAAATATCCAATTATAAATTACAAATAGACTGCTTCTAGGTTTATTTTTTACTTTCACAAATTACAATAATTTTTGTACAATGTCAGAAATATGATTTTACAATATCAAGTGAAAATAGATAAAACTGAATTCAAATGTCATGAATTGAGAACAGATGTGTTTAAAATAATGTAAAAAATCTCAACAAACATATGTACACACAGTAAGATTGTTTCAAAATTAAAATGGTTGCTGTCAACTGATTCCATTACCAACTATATATTGCAGCAACTTTTTTAACCCACTGTGCATAGACTGGGTCTATCTGACCAACCCTGTGTTCAAGAAGAAACGTTGACTATAATAGCAAATTTACTACATGTACATATACTCCATGTTTATTAACCCCCCCCCCCCTGTGTGCATGGAAGGGGATCAAAGTGTACAATCACACCTTACTATGGAAACAATGTTTGTTTCGGGTTGTTTACATAGACAGTAAAAAATTTCAAGTATTTTGTTTCTGATTTAAGAAACTCTACTTGTGGGATACATTCTTTACATGTTCATGTCTAGCAGGATTTCTTGTTTGTTCAAAATAACCTACACAGTGTAGTAACTACAGGCTATAAATCAAGTATTTTCTGTATTATTACTACATTATTGTCAACACGTCTTTACTGATATAAAAGCTCTGATCAAACTCTTTTCCTATCATAGTTTGATAAGGGTTTTCCACACTGAATCTAATACAATTTATATAGCCCTTCATCTGAAAAAAAACAGACAAACCAGATTTCATTGGTTCTGAATATTCATTAACTAACTAAATTAGAATGGATAAGTTCTCAATGAAATCCTTCACATATGTGCATTACTTCATACAGGTAACTGATACTTTACTACACATGTACAGTTGTTCATATTGTTTCTTAACAGACAAAAATAAGTAAATTCACTATGAAACTTAAGATTCAAACTTTTCATCTTCGGTGAGACACAAGGAATATACATTGAAACTTGTTTACGTTATTTCTGTTTGAATTCATCAATTCCAGATAACTTTAAAAGAATGGAAGGATCCTACCACCGTACAAGTTTACGTAAGATGTGCAGTAGAAGGTGGATTTGAGTAAATTAAGTGCATGCAAGACATACAGTAGTAGTTAGGGTAGAAGGTCATCAGTGTATTTGAGTAAATTAAGTGCGTGCAAGACATACAGTAGTAGTTAGGGTAGAAGGTCATCAGTGTATTTGAGTAAATTAAGTGCGTGCAAGACATACAGTAGTAGTTAGGGTAGAAGGTCATCAGTGTATTTGAGTAAATTAAGTGCGTGCAAGACATACAGTAGTAGTTAGGGTAGAAGGTCATCAGTGTATTTGAGTAAAGTAAGTTTATGAAAAAAATTACAAAGAAAATGTCATTGGCTATTAAAACTTGGTAATTCCTGGAATAAATGAAAAATAACAGTGGAAGTAAAGAATATGAAGATGTTCTTGGACAACTTGATATTCACATAATCTGACTGGTGTATTATGTTCTGTTAAATTGTATCATAAGTAGAACCCCCCCAATAATAGACATTAAATGCAATATACCTATTATCAGTTTAGTCCTTTGTTTTATTTTGTTTTTGAACCTTATGACTGCTATTCAATGTTTTCAACACTATTCATAGTTTCTTTAGATGGAACAGGAGAGAGAAGTTTGCCCTGAAATACTGGGCTTTGGTGACTTTTCCACCTCAATGCAATGGTTGAATTATGAGGAAAGAGACAAGACAGAAATTAATGATTAAAATAATGTTTAATCACAAATAACAGTGCACTACAATAGAGCAGGGTCATCACATATGATTTAAAATAGAAAGTGTAAGACTGTGTGTCCTGTTATATGTTAACCAAAATAAAAATAATTGTTATTTGGATTTCACTAAGACAGCAGAGCTGATGGTCCACTAACTGTGCATATGTTGCTAAACTCTTTATCCACAGAAGATAAAGATTTTGGTTTGGCAAAAACAATACTATTCAAGCACCACCTCAGCTACTGGACAGTACACATCAATGATGGATCAGTATGTGCTAATCAAATACAGTTTGCTTAAATGTGTGTGTCCAAAGAACAAACTAAGATTTTAAATTTTCAGTATTGAACTACAGGCATACATCTTTTCACTAAAGTTACAATAGTAAGTCATGTAAAGTCTGAATTTATCTTAAAACCAAACAGATGGATAAAATTTAATTCATAATGGTGTTGTGTAATATAAACTTGTAGAGCCTGTAAACTTTGGCATGTTGTTTGACTCAAAGCTTGTTTTCACAAAATAATTTATTTTCTTTTATTTAGCTACAGATATGGGACACTGCTGGCCAGGAACGGTTCCGTACTATCACTCAGAGCTACTACCGGAGTGCTAATGGTGTTGTTATTGTGTATGATATTACAAAACGCTCAACCTTTCTCAGTATTCAACGATGGATTGAAGAAGTTCGACGGTACACTGCACCAAGTATTCCAGTTTTATTAGTTGGTGAGTTTTTATATTGCATGAAAACTTCAGGTTGAAATATGAACAACCATACTAAAGAACTAGTTTCTTTAAGGTATGATGCACCTGGCCTGATGAATTATGAACCAGATTGATTTATTGGATGCTCTCTTATGTGAAAGAGAACAGCTGAAATATGAATGTATATGGTGATAATTTATTTTTGCAAAATGGCTAAAAATTAACTTAAAGCTACTAATTAGAGGGTCAGAGCACAGATTGCCTACCCACTACATAATTGTAGCTATAAACAACCAAACATAACTGGAAACACTAGTTATGTTAACTATCTAGCTCTGTTCCACATCCATTCAAAGGAGCTGACACAGATTTAGTTTGTTTCCTTTGTCTCATGTTTAAAAAGCAGTTCCTAGGTCAGCTTGTTAGTACATTGGACCCTCAACCTCATCTTTAACAGGTATGTACCTGGTGTAAGGTATTACATTTTCAAAATTAATTTAAGGTTATATGATCTTCTGTATATTGAATTTTCTTTTCTCCCTGAAACCCTGCTGCTACTGCACTGTCATCAGCATCTTTGAGTCTTCAGTGTGTAATTTATGACCATTAATAGTTTTCCTATATAGAAGTAATGATTTATGTAGCAGTAGATTATAAAATGACAATATTATGTAAATATAGTTTTGCACATACTATTGTCAAGTTAATATACTTCTCTACTATATGCAATTTACCTTATTATTTGTGCAAGAAGAACAGAATTTAACTTCAATTATATTTTTCTGCTATTTGGTAGGAAACAAATGTGACTTAAAAAGTCTCCGGGAGGTTGAACCTGAGGAAGCTGCAAGACTAGTGGAACAAATCCATGGACTTCTGACCTTCATTGAGACCAGTGCTAAAGAAGACACTAATATTGAACAAACATTTGTTACTTTAGCAACAGAGCTGAAGCACCACCATCACAGCGGAGTGGAGGATGGAGACGACTCAGGTATCGCACTTTCCTTGAACAGTCGACCTATCAAGGGTAAACTCCCTTGTTGCACAAAATGAAGTATTTCTTTTCACTTGTAGTGCTTCTTGCCAACCATCATGACATATGCTAGAATATTTCTCAAACTTTTAAGAAAATGTGATAAGAAAAAAAGTATTGTTTTGATCAAGTAAAAAAAATATATTGTACATTCCAGTATGTGAAATTATACATTAATTTATTTAAATTACAACCTAAATTTCATGTCATTATGTTTATTCAACTCCAGATTAAATTTTTAATTTTGTTTGTGAATTATATAGCCAAAATGCATCACTCTGATAATACAAGTTTACATTAAACTTTGGGTATTTTGTACTTTACATCTGTATTGTCATTCCTCTTGTAGGTGGTAGGAGGAAGCAGTCTGTTCTTCATAAACTTGTTTTACATACAAATGGCTTGATAGTCTAAGACTTTTACTACTAGGAAAGAAATTATTACTTCCTTAAATCAAAAATGGTCTCTCTAGTTGTTTACAAATTACTCTCAGAATTAAATTGTTTTGAATGTTGTCTTAGGTATTATGACAATTACTGGTTTCCAACTCATGCTTCACTTAAAAATAGTCAGGTTATGGTTTCATCACAATGAGCAATAAACTGCTGAACAGATCCCTATGATAATGGCTAACTTGTACCTTGCCTGCATGATTCTCATTCAACATTACATCTTACCTCAGATACTTATTACTAAAATTAATCTTGTATTCTTTTTCCTTAGACACATGTTTCACCTTTAGTAAAACAATTTAATCTCAGCAGGACATCTTTGGAAATTGACCATAGCTGCCCTTGGTTTAACTGTCCAACCTCTCAACTATTAATGTATAGACAGAATACCTTCAAGTTATCTGACATTAAGTTTCTCAGTCAAACAGTTTAACACTAATCTCCAGTCTATTAATTACCTTTGAAAAAACCATACGTACATTTCAGTCGGCAAATATTTTTTAGATTTTCTGCTATTTTCTAATACATGGTCCATTTTACTGATGTAATTACTACCCTGTTTAAACTAGTACAAGGTTTCTTTCCAGAACAAGTCTCAACAATAATCCATAGGGAACTGTTCCACAAGTTTACTACATAATTTAGAACTCAAAGTTTAAAGTCATTAGGTTTAACTCTGGAATAAATCTCATCAGCTTTTGGTTCAAATGGTAATCCATAGATGATGTTAGTATTAATACTGTGTTTGTGATGAAACATGTATTTTGTAGTCAATAATAAAAGGTGCCTTGAAATCCATTTGGATCTCATAATTAATGGATAGTTAAGGATAATATTAATTTGAACTGTTAAGTGCATAGTTTATTCACCTGAATTTAATAAACATGTACATACAAATCAACTTACCTATCATCTAAGATTTTCCTCTTGCAGGAAAAAATTAACTCTTCCCCAGAAAGTGTTCAGTTCTGATGAGGAGTTTATAAAGAAAATAATGAGTACAAAAGCACTTCCCACAGAGAAGATTAGTGACCATGAACTGAATGAATCCATTCAAAAACTAAGTACAATGGCTAAAATAATTTTTACACCACTATTTAAATGGATAAATTTGTCAAGGCTCCATTTAGTTGCCTGGTGCAACTGTAGACGATGTTGGTGACTTATTAACTTAGGGTAGTTTAGGTGGTATCACAAGAACCACTATGTATAGTTCTGATAAGCCATGGTAGTTTTAAGGTATTCAAACATTAACATAATTCTTCAATAACCACATTATTATAAATCTGAAAGTTTTGAACATTACCACACTGAATTTAAAATATGTTGATGTCAGAATGTTTTTAAGTTTCCAGTAATATTAATTGCTGGCCTTTGTCATTGCTCTCAACTCATGAAACATCTCTTTTGTAGGACATTATTTTACTTTAACAACATATTACAATAATTTGTTGGAAGTGTTCATTTTGAAATAGCTGATATTTTTGTTTTGCACCAAATGTGATGACATAGCAAAGTGGTTAATACTCTGGACCAGTGTTCAAAAAGTTGCAGTTCCAGCTGTAAAATGGGTGCCAGTTAAACAGATGGGCTGGCATCCTGCCTGGGGGGAATGTCATCCCCTTACATCACAGCTCTATGTACCTTCTCAGACATGAGAGAATTAAAATTAATCTCATAAGTTCCATACTCCATTTTAATTCAAAATACATCATAATTATTTAATGGAAATATTACCTGATGACAACAGTTAACAAAGTTTGGAATGACTGAAGTTTTATCTTTAGGTTTTGCAGTTCACTATAATTTCCAACATTATTGTTCCCCCATACTTCTGATGCAGCTTACTCATGAGTCAACACTCTCCAACTTGTCTTCATCAAACTTAAACCCTTTTTTTGTAAGATCTTCTCTTCCTTCTTTAATTTGCTGAAAGATAATAAAACTTGTAGAGAGATCACAGACTAAGTGAGTACAATCAATGAAATCTCATAGAATCTACCTGCTAACAATGTTTAAAACAAATTTTTGGCACTGTTCATTCATCCGTAGTCTTTCATTGGCTCACTAATTATTGTTTTTTTATTGACACTTATTACAGTGTATCATATTTTTGTAGAATTATTTGACCAAGTCAACTGAAAGGTGCATATTTATATATCAAAAACAACTAAGTTTTGGCCTTGTTGCTGTCATATAGTTGCAACACAAGATGGACATGATTTGTGACTTGCACCAACTTTTATTTCATTTTTTAAGCAATTATAAATTGAAAAGAAACTAGAAAATCATAGCTTTAATCAATTACATTTTCATTATGATTAGATCAACACAAATAATGTATATATTGACTTCTACCATTCAGTCAAAACAGTGGAATGAACCATCAAGTGAAAGGTTGGTTGGTTGATTTGGTGTTTTATGTCACAAAGCAGCTAGGCTATCTGTGTTAAACATCCAGTAAAAAGTTAAAATTAAAGTAAAATTACGAAATTTATAAAAGGAAATTAAGGTAAAATAAAACAGTTAAAAAAAAATCATAAAACCTATGTTTACATCTAGCCTACAGCATTAAGAGAAAAACTACAGTAATACAAGTTGTAGAGGACTTTCTGTAGCATAACTGTAATTATCATAACTCACCAGGAAGACTAACAGGAAAGTACAAAAACCACCATTAGTTACCTGAAGTTGGCATTGCCAGTCCTGGTTACAAGTTATTTGACATTACGACCATTTTCAAAAAGTAATAAAAGTTTTAAGACTTGTAGCAAAATTTTAATAACTTGCCAGAATGACTAACAGGTAGTTCGAACAGCAGCATTAGTCACCTGAAGTTGGCCTTTCCAGTCCTGGATTCAAGTTATTTGACTTTACAGCCATTTTCTAATTTCAAATTGAACTCGATGGACTGTGATTCTTAAAAGGGAATCTCGTTAAAAAAGGTTAATGTATAAATTAAAAAACTTAAAAGGCATTAAAAAGATTGATGGCCTTTAAAAATCTAAGACCATTTCCAAGGTGGACAGTGTCACCATCACCAATAACACTAACATTAAGGACAAACCCTGGGACAGAATATGGTTAAAATGACATTGTTGTTGAGAGTCATAAAGACAGCAAGAAAGTAAAATGTGGTTTACTGTGACCCGAGTGTTACATAGACTACATATTGATGCATCATTTCCAAATAAAAGAAAACGATGGGTTAAAAACTGTGACCAATGCGTAATCAGTTAAAACAACTTCCTCTTTCCGATTCTTATGGAAGAAAGCCAAAGTCCAATATAGGAATTTATTTGGAAAGGCTTGTTGTCACGTTGCTCATTCAAGTCAACTACCAACTGGCACGGAGCCAAGTCTTGAATACAGAACCATAGTCCATGTATGGAACAGGCACAGCAGTGATAGTGCCAGAGCAGATAGGTGTAGCTGCAGCGTCGGCAAGCTCATTCCCACAAATACCAACATGGCCCGGTATCCAGAAAAACTGGATAGAAGTAGATATTAAAGATAACTGGGCCAGTAGGTTTTGAATATCAGCAAGAACAGGGTGTGAACCAAATGTGAAGCAATTAAAGGGCCAGTAGAGAACTAAGCAAGTCAGTATGAATAGTGCAGTTTGAGTACTGCTTAGCTTCTATGTGATCCAGGGCAAGAGAAATGGAATACAGTTCAGCAATGAACACAGAAGCTATAGAGGGGATTCTGTGCACAACCACCGAACCACAACAAACCATGGCAGAGTCAAAACAGTCACATGATTTCAAACCATATGCAAAAATAGGAGTGGAAGGATAGTTCAAAAGACGTTCAGCAAATAACAGTATTTCCAATCGGGAGTGTCTGTTTTTCTCAGATGACTTATTGATAGGTCACATTTAGGGACTGTAAGAAGCCACAGTGGGATGGGCTGTCCAGTGGATACAGCAATGTTATCCAACTGCTCCTGGATATAAAGGCCAAAAGGAGTAACGGCAGATTGTCTACTCTTAAAAAGTATGGCCCACCGAGGAAGGAAAATGCAATCCCAGGTGGGATGCTTTGGTAAAAAATGAAGTTTTGAAGCACATAGTAAAGAAAGTTGCAAATGGCAGAGGTGCAAAGAAGGTTCATGAGATTCTACGTATAAGTTCCGAACTGCGGAAATGTAGAAAGCTCCAGTGCAGAGCCAAAGTCTTTGCTGATGAATGGGGTCCAGCATCTTTAAGCCAAAGTCCTGGCAGAACCATAGACCAGTGGTCCATAGTCAAGTTTTGAATGAATAAAAGCATGATATATCTTTAGCATAGAACATCAATCCACTCCCCAGGTGGTGGAAGAGAGGACACAGAGGATGTTCAGTGCTCGTGTACATTTGACCTGTAACTGCTTGATGTGTGGTATAAAGGTCTGTTTACAGTCAAAGATAAGCTCCAAGAACTTTGTCTCGGAGACCACAGGCAGCACAACTTCACCCATTCAGAGTTCAGGATCAGGGTGAATACCCCATTGGCAGCAAAAGTGCATGCTGTGGTCCACTTCAGTAAATGATTGAAGGCAGTCTGTAATTGCTGCTCAATATAACTCATGTTTGGCAACTGATATGAGATGTGAAAGTCATTGTTTGCAACAGAGTGAGGGAGTTGTTCAGTGATGGCATTAATCTTTATACTGTCACTCAAAACACAGCCCTGAGGGACTCCAAGTTCCTGTAGGTAAGAACGGAAAAGTGTCAAACCCACTTGAAATTGGAATCTCCTGTCCATTAAAAAAATTTTAATAAAAATGGGCAAATGACAAGTAATCCATATATATGGAGTTCTCACAAAATGCCATACCTCCATGTTGTATCATAAGCTTTCTCTAGATCAAAGAATACAAATACAAGATGTTGTTTGAGAAAGGCTTCTCTGATGGATGTTTCAAGTCAAATCAGGTGGTCCATGGTGGAGCTCTGTCATCAGATGCCCACACTGGGTGGATGAGAGGAGGTTGTTTGATTCGAGGAATCAAATGAGACTAGCATTAATCATCCTCTCTAAGGTCTTACAGAGACAGCTTGTCAAAGCAATTGAGTGGTAATTTGAAGGAATCTTGGGATCCTGCCCAGGCTTAGAAAGGTAGGACAATAACCTGGTGCCAGGCACCAGGAAAAACATTCCACCGCTAGATTCAGTTAAAAACAAACAGACGCATAGTAAGAAAAGCAGGAGATGATGGTGCAGCACTTCATAGTGTATATCATCAGGTCCAACCAATATGCTGCCAGACCGATGAAGGGCCAGTTTGAGTTCCACCAGTGTAAAGGAATGATTATAGTCACAGAGACAATCAGCTCGAAAGGAAAGAGGTGATTGTTCTGCCCGAGTCTTGATAGCTAAGATGGTGGAAGAAGAAGCAGAATTGCTAGATACCTGGCAAAAGCTTTCACCTAGAGTATTGGCGATGCTCCGGATATCAGCTACTTCCTGGCCATCAGAGAGCAAGATCGAGGAGAGTGAGACAGAATTATATTGCCCACTGACCTTTCAAATCTTGTCCCATATGACTTTGGAACTGGTGGTAGAAGATATGCTGGTTGTGAACTTAATCCAAGATTCCTTCTGGCTTTGACGTTTTACCCACCTAGCATGGGTCCGCTGGAAAGCAATGTGGTTCAAGAGTGTGGGATATCTACAGAAAGTATCCCAGGCCCATTTTTGAATCTTCCATGCCATGTGGCAGACAGGATTTTACCATGGACAAGGATATAGTGGAAAACGTATCCAGGTTTTAGGAATACATTGAGCAGGTGCTGCCACAGAGTTGTCTACTGATTGCTCACAGATGATGGCAGGATCAAGTTCAGAGAGAGCAGTGAAAGAGGGCCAGTTTGCCTGATCCATCTTCCACCAGGGTACACGGGTCGAGTGGCAATGACCATGGCCAGTCTCTCTAAGATTATAGGAAAATGATCACTGCCTTGTGGATTATTGTCAACCCTCCATGAAAAATAGGAGAATAATGAAGGGGAGAAAATTGAGAGATCAATACAGTAAAGGACTGACTAGGTGTATGGAAATAAGTAGAAGAACCAGTATTGAAAAGAGAAAGGTTGTGATCAGAGAGCATACACTCTACAGAGTGGCCTCTCCCATCAATATCAGTACCTCCCAAGAGAGGATGATGTCCATTAAAGTCCCCCAGGATGAAAAAGGGAGATGGCAACTGTTCAAAGAAAGCATCAAGGTCTGACTGATCATATGTCTCTCCAGGTGACAGGTAGAGAGAATAAACAGTCATGATATGACCCAAGGAAACACAGATGGCTACTGCCTCCAAGGGTGTGTCGAGTGGCAAAGACAGGGTGGGCACATGCTGATCAATCAACAGTGCCACCCCTACATGCACTCATCCATCACAAAACCTGTCATATCTGTACAAAGAAAACCACCAAAAAGTGACTGTATCGGCAGGTTTCAGAAATGTTTCCTTTTAGGAATGGTGGAAAGCAATCAGTGTTTTGATGTCATCCAGGTTAGAACGAAACCCTCGACAGTTCCATTGTATCAGGTGGCCATTTTTATTTATGTGTAGGCAAATTGGGTGGAGAACCCTTCTGTTTACAACTACATCTTTTTTCCTTACTGTCCTTATTCAAAGGAGGTCTATAGACCTCCATGAATCCTATCCTGGGTTAATTGGATGGGTCTTTGCTGTTGGAAGGGAATTCTAATGACTGAGGATGTGAACGAATGATTGTTTTGCATCCTGGGGTAGCAGAAGATGCGTCTGAGGAAATGCCTGTACCTGGAACCAAAAGATGTGGATCTTGGGAGATAAACAGAAAGAACAGAACCTTCCCTGGGAGGTCCCTTCACCATGTACAGGAATCCACACCAAGGAGCCAAAGGAAGGGGATCTTGGGATTTGTTGGAATGTATGGAAGGGAAAGAGAAGGGTGTTGAAGTTGATTTATCAACCTTTTTAACCATGGAGGTCAAAAGACTTTTCATTTGGTTTGAGAATGATTCTTTTGGAGGCACAGATAGATCCATCTGCACTCCCACTGTAGTAGTGGAATAAAGTGTAGCAGCACATGTCCAAGAGAATCTGGTGGACAGCTGCACCTCTTTTTCTTCCAACCATTTAGGGCAAGAATGAAAGTAGGAAGGGTGAGAGCCATTGCAAGTGATGCAATGAGGGTCTGTTTCACACTCACAGGCATCATGGTCGCCACCTCAACGAGCACACATCAAGGAACCATGACATCATGTCTTCGAGTGACCAAATTGCTGACACTAGAAACATCAGAGAGGGTTTGAAATGTATGGTTGTACTCTGTAATTAAGATAACCTGCCTTGATGGTATCAGGTGAATGTGGTAACATAAATGTGAAAATGAGGACATTGGTTGGCATCATAATACTATCTTTGCGAGTGGATATATGCCTCACTGCAGAAACTCTTTAGGTGGAGAAACCAGCAAGAATCTCTGACTCTGGGATGTTCTTCAAATCCCTCTCAACAATAACTCCTTGTGATGAATTCAAAGTGGCATGAGGTATAACCACAATAGGTATATCCCCAATTGCCTTTGAATGCAAGAGGAGTTCACTGTGTTGAGATGTGAATGTTCCCACCAATATGTCACCAGAGCAAAGCTTCTTTATCAACAAGTCCTTCTAGTTCCTTCTGAATGAAAAAGGGAGACATTTGCTCTAAAGGTTTGTCTGAAAGAGAATGTAGGATAAGAAAATGAGGTACAACAGGTGGTACAGATGTTCTCGTTTACCTATGGAATGTTTTTCACTATTTTTAGATTTTTAATTGGAGTATCCATAATGAAAAAAGGAAAATTTTGGTGCCCACTGACCCCACCCACCATGGAGCCCTACAAGGGAACACACTACAATGTCAAATAAGGACACTGCAGCAATGCCAGGGTTTTGCGACGACTATACCCAAACACCAGCATCAGATACAATATCCACAACACCTGTTTAGAACATTGAACACTGGTACTTGGTTGACCCTAGCCCAAGTGGACCAGTCAGCTGACCCAAGGAGAGCCACCCCAAGGCTGCCTGTCTTGTTTGTTTGGCTGGTCAATACAGTGTAATAAATTGAGATAAAACTGTATGATTTTGTGGAATGAGCAACTTTTAACTTATTTTCATTTGAGTTATCTTTCCTGGCTCACTGGACAGTAGATTATATAACTCATAGATTGCAGAACTACCACAGAAAGAACATTTACACTCACACTTACATAACAAAAAGAGAATATCATTAGTCAAGTATACCAGGAAAACATTTACATTGACACTTACATAACAAGAGAATATTCTTTGACAGATTGTTTAGGCAGAGTATTCATGATGAAACTTTGTAGAATGAACGGTCTTCAAGTCTTGAAGATGAAAGGTGGAAGAATTCCAAAACGTCATCCTCTTCACAACAGGCAGTTACCGTCCATTCTACAAAGTTTCATCAAGAAGAGTATATCTTTAGTCAAGTATACCTAGAGAACATTTATATTCACACTTACATAACAAGTACAGAATATCTTCAGTCAAGTATAACAAGAGAGCATTTATACTCACACTTACATTGCAAGAAGAGAATATCTTTAGTCAAGTATACCAAGAGAGCATTTATACTCACACTTACATTGCAAGAAGAGAATATCTTTAGTCAAGTATACCAAGAAAGCATTTGTACTCACACTTACATTGCAAGAAGAGAATATCTTTAGTCAAGTGTACTAAGAGAGCATTTATACTCACACTTACATTGCAAGAAGAGAATATCTTTAGTCAAGTATACCTAGAGAACATTTATACTCACACTTACATTGCAAGAAGAGAATATCTTTAGTCAAGTATACCTAGAGAACATTTATACTCACACTTACATTGCAAGAAGAGAATATCTTTAGTCAAGTGTACTAAGAGAGCATTTATACTCACACTTACATTGCAAGAAGAGAATATCTTTAGTCAAGTATACCTAGAGAACATTATCTTTAGTCAAGTATACCTAGAGAACATTTATACTCACACTTACATTGCAAGAAGAGAATATCTTTAGTCAAGTATACCTAGAGAACATTTATACTCACACTTACATTGCAAGAAGAGAATATCTTTAGTCAAGTATACCTAGAGAACATTTATACTCACACTTACATTGCAAGAAGAGAATATCTTTAGTCAAGTATACCTAGAGAACATTTGTACTCACACTTACATTGCAAGAAGAGAATATCTTTAGTCAAGTGTACTAAGAGAGCATTTATACTCACATTTACATTGCAAGAAGAGAATATCTTTAGTCAAGTATACCAAGAGAATATTTCTAAAGATGTTCAGAATTTTGTTAACCAATATTTTCCAAAATAGGACTTGAAAGGTTGTTAACATGATTGATGTTTTTGTGTTAAATAAAGATTACATGTTATGAAAAAACACCCTGTAAATACGAAGTATATTTCCTTGACACTGGTAAAACACTCATGTCAAACGTAGGTTCAAAAGTTTATGTTAGTGTGAGTTGGCAGGGTAAGATTTATGTTAGTGTGAGTTGGCAGGGTAAGATTTATGTTAGTGTGAGTTGGCAGGGTAAGATTTATGTTAGTGTGAGTTGGCAGGGTAAGATTTACGCATACAAGCTATAACCAATGATATGAAATTCAAGATGGTAGGACAACATATTAGAAATTTTGGCTGACTCAAACCAGCCAGCTCTGGTAAAACTCCTGAGCTGTGAAAATAAATAATTTGCTTCTTTATCCATCACAGAAATGTTTTAGTCATTGCAAAATACTTTCTGATCCTAGTGGATTTTTTGCAGGTACTTAAAAGTTAACAGTGAGACACTGGAGTACCTAAATACCATTAACTATCTACTTCTGTAATTAATATTTAGTTTTTAGACAACACAGTAGTGAAACATGAGAATGAAATCATGGTTACAAATGACCTACTGAGATAGTGAATGTTAACCTTTATTATTAGATATATTACATAGTTTGCAATATTTGGCACTGTGTAATTTACACCTGTAATTTCAATACAAAAACCTTCCTAACACTGTTTATAAATGTAGAAGTGGTCACATGGGAAAGCACCCAAACTAAAACACATCAAATATAAAATCAGGTAGTGATATGGTCAACTGTTAGTCATCAGAATAAAAAATTATTATTACTTCCTTATTTTAGCAAAGAAAAGGGTACACAAGCACAAGTATCATAATCACTCCACAGTAGACCACAACAAGAATCTAACCATCACCAATTAACCAAGAGGAAACCTTTCTTGTATAAGGATTATTTCTGTAACAGATGTACACCAAATATAACAAGATATTGAAAAAAATACAAACAAGTTTTTCTTGAGAAGTAATGTTAGAAATAATTATACAGAATTTATAGGAACTTACCATTTGTAATTCTTTCACTGCTGCCTCACAGTTGTTAAAAGTATATACTCGATATATTATAATGGAGAGGCATGCTAGCTGCAAAAATAGTTAAATGTGATATATTAGAAAGTATAAATGTATGGTGCAGAAAAACAGAGATTCACCAGTATATATTAGAAAAAAAGACACTTAAAAATTACAAGTTGTGGAAAAACTATTCCAATGCTAGACTTAGTTTTTGACATGATATAACAACTCTGAATGATTTATTTACACACTTGTTTTTTCCTCAACAAAATGTTTATTTCAGTGAGGAAAAGGTGAAATATGAACCTAATATATTTTTTAATTCACCAGTTAGACCACTGATAATAATGGAGACATGAAATGTTCTAGGCTATTAATGGTGAATAAACAACAAAGCATTAATTATAATCTCCTAAACTAGGACAACCATAAATGAGACAGAAAAAGCCAAAATTTCAAGTATAAGGGAGAGGACTATCTCTGATAGCTTCTTATTCATGAGAGAACTGAAAATGTAAAACTGAAAAGACTTTCATGGTGCCCAAAAATCTAGAACAGCATAACAAGGAGGTTAACATTCTCTAACACTGATAAATATCCCATTTCACATGTAGCTTTCCTAATTCAGTGCTGCCCCTATATGTTTCTAATTCCACCTAGCCTTGAAACTTCCAACTTGTCATTCTATGTGATATTTCTGCATTGCTGCACACAAATGAGCAATGTGACAACCCTCCACCAATAGGAGTGGGATGTAACCTCCTAGCACAACTGACTTCCTTTATACTGACTGTTCAATCAACACTTCAAAATTAGGCAATAAAATAAGATGCACCAGGAGTTATGAGAGGTGATTATCTATCAGTAATACACTTACAATGTTTGGAAATATTAACTTCTGATACAACATGTTAACCTCTCATCACATACAGGTAAAGTCCCACAATGAATTGGTACAGTAACTGGTGCAAAATTTCATCTAGATGAATCCTTTTGAGAAGTGTCCAAATGCAACCTAAAGAGTGCAACATCCTATACCTTGTACAGGGGCACTCTCATGGAACACTGCACCATGACAGTATGTGAAAGGAGTGTTGCAATTGCAGATGGAAAAATGCAAGCATGATCCCAACACCTGCAGCTAAGATATATCAAGACCACATACATCAAATCTAGTCTAAAACCAGATGGAATCATGTACCTACCATCTTTAATACAACAAGACTAACATTTTTGCTCTGCAACTCAGTGAAAATTATGTTGGCTAATCCAACATGATACTACCCAGGTAGCAGTAACACAAGGATAAACCAGCTGCAGGAGTGAACCATACTGCAGATATAAAACATCATTGACCTTCTCTGTACTGCATATAGTTGGTCATCACACCAGCAAAGAAGGGAAGGGGAAGTTAAAATGTGTAAAATTAACTTTTTAAAACCCATGGACTGTCCTGAATTTAAAATGTTTTTAACTAAGTACCTGTTTTAATAGTGTACTATTTATTTATTATCTTAAGATTATATACAAATGCCAAGAAAACAATGCCTGACTAAAGTTACTCCAACGTCACTCTCTAGATAAAGCCACTTACAGTTCAAAGTGTGGACCACAATTTTTAGGTATTAAAACTAAAGTGAACAATGTTTAGGTTATTCTTATAGAAACTGTTTAAAAAGAAGTTCCTCAACATATAGAACTCCACTTTGTCCAGTAATCATTTCTCCTTAGTTGAACAACCTTCCAACATTCCCTATCTCTCATCCATATCACTTCTAAATCTTTTAATGGTTCGTTCCTCCATCTTCCTCTTTCGTCTCTTGTCACACAACTGTCATACTGCTGCCTTCTGTGACAACGTACTTTTCTTGTCTAGCTCTGTCCTGTCCTTTTTTTTTATATATATATATATATATATATATATATATACGATCACATTATTCCAAACATCATTTGTTACCCAACTTTTTGAACTGTTTCTAGTTTTGTCTACACTATCATTGTCAGTATTAAACATTAGCACTGCAGTTTGTTTTTGTCACATAGAATATAACTAAATTCTCTCAAAGCTATCCAGCTAGTTTTAACTCTTCTTGTAATTAAGATACCAGAGGTACCATTTCTCACTGAGGCACTGCCCAGCCACAAGTGCATGATTAAGAAGTGGAAATAAACAGGAGTAACTTTGAACATAAATAAAAGATCTTGAACAGATTACATAACTTCACAGAAGGAAGTCAAATTACTGAGAGACGAAACAATGTCTAGTGTTAGTTGTTGTCAAAACAAATTCCAGTTACTAAGGAGACACATAAAGAATCTTGCATGGTAAGATTCTGAACTACTATTACAATCCACCACCAAAAACTAGTGTAAAGAATCAACTTTGGTAACTTGTAAGGAGTAAACAATTCAACTGAATGGGATGAATGACTTCATCACAATGGAAGAATAATAAAATGTCTAAGCTGGACCTAAATAACCAACATAAAAATTAACCATTCTATTCACATTTGTAAACATCTATGTAGCATTCTTCTGATTAGTGTTTCACTTTTCATTATTATAACTGCTAGTATATGACATTCACTATTTTTAATTATACACTTGACTAAATTATTCATTTCTTTCTATAATATACATCTTAATGGTGAGTTGTTATTATACTTAAGTTATTTAAATATGTTAATTTCAACGAATCATTCCAAGTTAACAAGTAATACAACAATTTGTTATATAATTAGGTTAATAATAGATCCATAGAATTACACGTCTCACCAACACCAAGTGGCTTAAAATTTTATAATGTATAGAATGATACCTTCTCAATTAAACTTACATTGCAGGCAATATTCCCTCTAATTATTTCAATCTGTGCACAGAATGGATTTTTTCATGTATACAAGTACTAAGGTAATGTGCAGATGTGTGCTACCATTTTAATTTTATTTTTTTGAGGGGCAGGAAGTATTTTTATACCATGAACCCTATTGATTCACTAGGCCACTTTGCAATGCCATCAGTTGATTATTTGGGCTGTAGGCCCATCAAGATGCCAAGACTCCTCACCATTACCAAGGATGTGCCTGGCTGGAAAAATTAAGTGCACAGCCTGTGACTGGTTGATGTGTGGCTGGATGAAATCCTACAATAATTTTATAAAGGTTTCATATTTGCTTTCATCATCTCACCTAATGTTGGATATATGTACACTGTACGTTTACAAATGTTTTTGCAGTTTCAGCTTAGTGTACTTAACTAGATTGATAAACACTTTCATATTTTATTAAATAATGCACTAAACAAAACAACTGAAGTGTTCATAATACACTAAAGTTACTTTTTCACACTATGTAACATAAAAAGTGATGTATGTGGAATAGTCCAAAATTTTACCTCAATACTTTCATAGTGGTTTACACAGTGTGAGAGAAACATACAACCCATAAATAACATACCTGGCTATATTTAGAAATGATAAAGCTACTTTAAAAACACACACATTTTTTTGAAATTTATACACCTTCACTTACCCCAAAAGTGCCCAAAGTGTACACAGGTATCTGGAAAAGGTAAACCACATAAATATGTATGTTATATAAATAGCCAGATCAAATAAGAATGAAGTCAATTTAACAATAAAACATATATTAATTTGTCAAATAAATAACAATTATAAAAATAATGATAATTCCACCAAATCTGAAGCACTCCACAAATTATTCAAATGTTCAATTTCAAGTTTGAATTTCCTAACCAGTGTCATGAACAAAAAATGCTTGATGCACGAATATTATGACTGGCTGTGTCAATGGGTCAACCAGTATCTACCAGGGTTTGATCCCTTCTCATGAGCTTGGTACAAGAATATTACCACTGGCTGTGTTAATGGGTAAGTATCTACCAGGCTTTGATCCCTTCTCATAAGCAGAATACAAGAATATTACCACTGACAGTTGTGTTAATGGGGAAGTGTCTACCAGGCTTTGAGTCCACAATGAAATGTTAGAAGCAGAAATTTTTTCCAATTTTTTTGAAAAGGCATTTGCTAAAATTAATTTTAATTTTAATTTGCTAAATTTGGAAAAAAAGATAAACATAAGAATAAGGCACTTCCACCAATCTTACCAATATGTTTCATGGATTGTTTAGTGACTTTTAAACAATTCCTCTTGTCCACTTCTCAATTTTGTTGTTGAAGGCTGATATCTCTTGACTTGTTGTTGTTGTAGAAGACATAGTAAGGGCTGTGTTAAAAAATTTGATTCAGTTGAACTGTTACAAAGAACTTTTACCGAGAACAGGTCTGCATTTGAAATTGTAACACAACAACTGAACAGAATGGTCTGAGTAGAACCAAAACTTTGATATTTTGCAAATGGCTGTCGTTACCTGGTTGTGTTTCTACAATTTTACTTTCCATATGTTGAAATGATGTTGCCTTAAAATCAAGATCATTTCAGATGAGTAAAAGTGTCATTAACTGATGGAAAACAGGCAAATTAGACCATTTACTGGTTTACCTTAGCCTACTACAGAAGTGCCAATGAATTTTGTGATCATTTATGATTACCTTTTTAGTATCAATTAACAATTAAATAAACTAGCTCATATATTTCATTATGGATCATATAGAAGGGCTTGAATTATGGTCTAGTACTGAACCACTTTCTCTTGGCTTACGTTTAAGACTATGATCAATGTTACATTCACCCTGGAAGATGCAGGGTACATTTTTGAGACTTGCTTTAGGGAAAAAATAGTGTCTTTAACACTGAGAAATATGGTATTTGTTTCTAAGAATGATACTTGTGTTTTGTCTTATCTTCTTTAATTGAATGTTGCATGTCTAACTCTGGATATTATTGGTTTGATTTTAGATATTATGATACAATGAGAAAAGGAAAACACTGCTACCAACATGAATACTTTTTTACAGTTTTCATTTCATTAATAAAGTAGATATGTTAAATTCAAATAAATTTAATTGAAACAGAACAATAAAATCATGATGTATAAAATAACATGAAATATATAAAATCTAAACATAGGTACACACAACCACTCTTGTTTCTCTCTCCTCGCATTTATTCCACTCTTATCTTCAAAACATTGAAGGAAGTCCCCTATTTCCTGAACTTATCTGTTAGGTTCTTCTCAGACTAATGGTTCAGCACATAAAGACTTATGAATCAATACTGACATCAATATGAAATCTTATGAATCAATATATCAATCATTTTCCTGTAATATACTCATGAAAATAAACATTCATGTTTAAATATATTAACCATTCAGGAGATACAGAGCAACAAACATTTAGCTATTGTGCATGCATGTGTGTGTATGTGTACATTAGTTTGTTACAACTAACTAATATAATGAGACAGAGGTTTGGATTTGTTGTTTTTAATGTAGTCCTTCCTTTTGATTGTAATTTAATCAACTCTATCAGTATTAATTTTCTCTAAAAGTGCACACACACACAGCAATAAGGAACAGGTCTTTACATTTTAAAAGTTTTCTTACCTGAATATCCTGGCCAGGCCAAATATTTATATAATTTATTATGTACTTACTACAATATTTTGACTGTAAATATGAGTAGTATATGCTGACTACATACCTGCTAGAAACTTGTGGTGTCAGGGTTAGAAATCATTACCTGTAAGTAGTTAAATATTTTCCTTGCTGATTTAATGTTTTAAAAGTGTCCATACTGGTATTGTTTAATATTTATTATAATTAGATATGAAGTCACCATGTTTTTCTGATTTTCAGACATAGTTCCTCGTTTACTAAGCAAGCAGTAGAATTTGTGAAGGTGACCCAACTACACTTCAAGGATGCAGGTACAGGAATACTCATTCATAGCTGTGCCATGTTATGACTTTGTTGTTATTAGTACAAGGGAGCACAGAACTTTATACAAGGGAAGGTTTCTTAAACCTAGAATGCCAATGTAAAAATTTCAATCATTAATACCAGGTAGTATGGGACCATAATGACTCCACACTTACATTCTAAGGTCACAGGATAGGTCAGTGTTACACTGCTAAATCTACAAAAAGTGTCAATTCCTATTGCATACGACATTGTACATAGTACAAAAATAATTGAAATGAAGAATGGAGTTCTACAGAAAGCTGGTATCTCTTGGCTACGGTGGAGCATCTGTGAAGTTTGTCAGAACAGAGGCATTGCAACTTGCCTTCCAAGCCATCCATTATAACAGAAGCAATGCATAGTCTTGTTAGGTTCCAACCAGAACTGTTTGCATATGCTGGATTCCATTTGGTATTTGCCCTCTAAACTACAGTGTGTGTACAATTTATCACAGGTATTGAACTATTTTTTGACTAAAAACAGTCACTTCTGAGTAGCATATTGTAAGAAATACTATGTATTACTCATATTTATAAAAGCATGACAATTTTATATCCTGTTGCCAAATTCTGTAATATATATTTAGTGACGACCTAATGCAACATGTATTAAAATAATTACAGGTATTAAGTTAACCTAAAAAATCTAAAATTAACAAGTTGTATAGAGATCAGTGTAATGAAATGAAAAGTACTTACCAACCATACATGAAGCATTTGTTCTTCGGGTATTTTAACAAGAAACCTTCCAGAGAGTAAAATGGCCCACGTTGCCATGAAAATGCTCAGCCCAAGAAGCCACTGAAGTAACTTTATCATAGTTCTTTAACAACAAAAAGACAAATAAACTTAACAAAAGAAAAATGTTTATTTTTATAAGTGATTAATGTATAGAGCTACTGTAAAATTATTTTTAATGACAACTGTGTACATAGTTAACAAAAATATGAAAAACTGAAGCTATATCTTTGATTTCTTATCTCTCCTATCTCTGATATACTAAATACACCACAGACTTATTCAGATATTAGTCCTAATTCTAAATGGCTGAGCTCTGCAACCACTGATATAATAAAACACACCACAGATTTCATCAGATATTACTCCTAATTATAAATGGCTGAGCTCTGCAACCACTGATATAATAAAACACACCACAGATTTCATCAGATATTACTCCTAATTATAAATGGCTGAGCTCTGCCATCACTGGTATACAAATACACTACTTACTTCCTCAGATATTACTCCTAATTATTAATGGATGAGCTTTGCCATCAGATATACTAAATATTCCACATCACCACTGACTTCATAAGATATTAGTTTTAAGTATGAATGGCTGAATTTGAATAGTTCTGTAGGTTTGATGTACATTAGTTTAAGATGCCACATAGATTTGTTAGGAAGGCTGTTGGTGTAGGACAAGGTTGGTTGGTTGATTTGGTGTTTTATGGCATAAAGCAGCTAGGCTATCTGCACCAAACATAAGATAAAAAGTTAAAATTAAAGTAAATTTAGTAAAATTCATAAAAGGAAATTAAGGTAAAACAAAAAGTTAAAAAAACAACAACATAAATATCATAAAACCTATGTTTACATGTAGTCTACAATGTTAAGAGAAAAACTACAGTGATACAAGTCATAAAGGACTTTCTGTAGTATAACTAATTATCATAGCTTGCCAGAAAAACTAACAGGTAAGAACAAAAACCACTGTCAGTCCTTGCTGATAAATGGGGTCCAGCATCTTTAAGACTAAAGTCCTGGCAGAGCCATAGACCAGTGGTCCATAGTTGAGATTTGAATGAATAAAAGCACAATATATCTTTAGCAAAGAATATCAATCCACTCCCCAGGTAGTGGAAGAGAAGACACGGAGGATGTTCAGTGCTCAGGTACATTTGCCCTGTAGCTGCTTGATGTGTGGTATAAAGATCAGCTTACAGTCAAAGATAAGCACAACTTCACCCATACAGAGTTCAGGATCAGGGTGAATACCCCATTGGCAGCAAAAGGGCATGAAAACTGTTTTAAACAGAGAGAAGTTAAAGCCATTTGCTGTGGTCCACTTCAGTAAATGATTGAGGGCAGTCTGTAGCTGCTTCTCAATATACCTCATGTTTGACGGCTGACATGAGATGTGAATGTCATTGACACAGAGCCTGTTTGCAACAGAGTGAGGGAGTTGTTCAGTGATGGCATTAATTTTTATACTGAAAAGTGTGACACTCAAAACACAGCCCTGAGGAACTCCAAGTTCCTGCAGAAAAGAATGGGAAAGTGTCAAACCCATGCAAACTTGGAATCTCCTGTCCATTAAAAAATTAATAAAAATAGGCAAATAGCCACATAACCCATATATATGGAGGTCTCACAAAATGCCATACCTCCATGTTGCATCATAAACCTTCTCTAAGTCAAAGAATACAAATACAAGATGTTATCATTTGAGAAAGTCTTCTCTGAATGACGTTTCAAGTTGATATCAGGTGGTCCACAATGGAGCGCTGTCATCAAAACCCATACTGGGTAGGCAAGAGGAGGTTGTTTGATTCGAGGAAACAAACAAGACAAGGATTAACCATCCTTCCTTAGGTCTTACAGATACAGCTCGTCAAAGCAACTGGGCAGTAGTCTGAAAGAATCTTGGGATCCTTCTCAGGCTTAGAGAAAGGTAGGACAATAGCCTAGCACCAGGTATCAGGAAAAATATTCTCCTGCTAGATCAGGTTAAAAACAATCAGAAGAATAGCAAGAGCACAGCATTTCATTGAGTATATCATCAGGTCCAACTGATGTACTGCCAGACCAATATAGGGCCAGTTTGAGTTCCACCAGTGTAAAGGGAAGATTATAGTCATTAAGACAGTCAGCTCAAAAGAGTGTGTGTGTGTGTGTTTTATTATAGCAAAGCCACATCGAGCTATCTGCTGAGCCCACCAAGGGGAATCGAACCCCTGATTTTAGCATTGTAAATTTGGAAACATACCGCTGTACCAGCGGGGGGCCAGCTCAAAAGAAGAGAGGTGATCACTCTGCCCAAGTCTTGATGGCTAAGAAGGTGAAGGAAGAAACAAAAGTGCTAGATATCTGGCAAAAGCTTTCACCTAGAGTATCAGCAATGCTACCTCTTAGCCATCAAAGAGTAAGATCAAGAATGGAACAGAATTGTAGTGCCCACTGACCTTTCGAATTCTGTCCCATATTACCTTTGAACTGGTGGTAAAAGATATGCTAGTTGTGAACTTATTCCAAGGTTCCTTCTGGCTTTGACGTCTTACCCACCGAGCATATGCATGGGCCTGCTGGAAAGCAATGTAATTCAAAAGCATGGGATATCTACGGAAAGTATCCCAGGCCCATTTTTGAGCCTTCCATGCCATGTGGCAGGCAGGATTTCACCATGGACGAGGATATAGTGGAAAACGTGTCGAGGTTTTGGAATACATTGAGCAGTTGCTTGTATAATACAGTGAGTTACTGCTGCCACACAGTCATCTACTGATGGCTTACAGACAATGGCAGGATCAAGTTCTGTGAAAGCAGTGAAAGAGGATCAGTTTGCATGATTCACCTTCCACCAGGGCATGCGGGTCAGGTGGCATCAACAACGGCCAGTCTCTCTCAAAATTATAAGAAAATGATCACTGCCTCATGGATTGTTGTCAACCCTCCATGAAAAATGGGAGAATAATGAAGGGGATCAAACTGAGAGATCAATAGCAGTAAAGGACTGACTAGGTGCATGAAAATAAGTAGAAGAACCAGTATTGAAAAGAGAAAGGTTGTGATCAGAGATCATACACTCTACAGAGTGGCCCCTCCCATCAATATCAGTGCCTCCCTAGAGGGGATGATGTCCATTAAAGTTCCCCAGGATTAAAAAAGGAGAAGGCAACTGTTCAATGAGAGCGTCAAGGTCTGATTGGGCATACATCTCTCCAGGCGACAGGTAGAGAGAACAAACAGTGATGGTATGACCCAAGGAAACACGGATGGCTACGGCCTCCAAGGGTGCATCAAGTGGCAAAGACAGGGTGGGTGCATGCTGATCAACCAACGGAACATCCAACACTGGTACTTAGTTGACCCTAGCCCAAGTGGACCAGTCGGCTACAGGATTTTCAAGGCCAAAGTGGTGTGTTAGGGTTGGACCCCTCAACCACCAGGGTCCTTCTTCTCCCCTTCACGGGTTGCCATGCACGGCAAACATGTGGGTGGATGTTTAGATTCCAGAGGTGGTAAAATGAAAGGGCAGAACCTTCCCTGGGAGGTCCCCTCACCGTGTACAAGAATCCAGACCGAGGGGTGTAAGACAAGGTGTAAAGGATGTAGATCAGTAAATTATCATTGTAAGTGGCAAATCTCAGGTTTCTGTCCCACCTCCTGTGCTGTACATCTTTAAAGATAAACAAAGAACTAATTAAGTTTGCAGGTGAAGCTAATTTAATTCAAATTGAACTGAATATGGAAAATGTTTGTAAAGAGTTGGACTATTTAGACACTGGTTCTCACCCTGGCAGGTGTGTTTAGTTATAATATTATGCATGCTGGGTGCAAAAAAAACAAACTAAAGTAAACCAGGATAAAGTTCTGGTCACTAGTTACTGATCAAGTGAAATGGATGTGGGATAAGATAATCTAACCTCTTGTGTATAACTTAAGACATATGCAGAAAATGAGATATATGGTTATAACTTGTCACCACATACAACAAGTTGTACAAGGAGTGAACTTCTGATTTAGATAATAAAAAACTAACAGGTGGATACATCAGTAGTTGATTGGTTGAGTCTAACAAAACTGAAGAAGGATAAAAAGTTGTTTCAGGTAATCAACAATTAATGTTATTGGCTGTGTAGCTGATTAACAGGCAAGATAATACAGTAAGTTGTACAATAACATAATGCCTACTATTTTATACCAAACGTGTCATTCAAGCAGTTGATATGATGCAATCATATAATTTCTTTCCATTTAGTACATGTATACATGGACAGAGGTCTCATTTGTACCAACAAACTGTATAAACAAAACACAATTTTTGGTTCCTTAAATACTGCTTTACCTCTCGCACATGTTGGGGTAAACTTGTGATTGTAGAAGTGAAACAAGATACAACAGTGTAAAGTTGAACATGAAATTGTTGAGGGCTAAAGCTACATAAAGTTGATGCATACTCAATATACATTGCTTTCAAAACTCTTCACTGCCCCCCTTGTGCGGGTAATAATTTTCAGTTATTTTATTGTGAAAGACACAACTCAAAGAGACAAAAATATTTATTATATTAATGTCAGACCAGTTTCTAAAGATTACACTGTTACCCAATTTAGAGATACAAAAAAAATATTGAAAGGACATGTTATAATAGTCTTCACTCCCACCAGTTTTAACAACTGTTCATTTAACTTTACATTACTATCCCACTAAAGTAAATACACATATCTGTATATAATTATATGTCACACCAACAGAGACACTGAAGAAACTGCAGACATCAGTTACTGCATACACCTCTATATCACGTACCTTTCACAAAAAAGACATACAGAAGGGTGGCTAAAAAGAAACCACCACTGAAGATGCACCCTAAATCACAAATGGACAATGGCTGTAAAACTTTCAGTAATCCTATAACAATGTAGCAGAATGTTCTATAGTCATATGAGACCAAAACTAAACCTTTTGTTTTAAATGACAAACAGTATGTATGTATTGTTCATGCCCCAGCAAACACAGAACCAACTGTCATGGTGGTCAGTCCTCAATGCTGTGGGGATGTCTTTTTTTGCAGCTGGCACTTCAGAACTTGCATGCATTCAAGAGATTACAAGCAGTGGAAAATATACATAGATATTGGAGGTAAACTTGAAGAAGTCAGTTGAAAAATTCAGTCAAAAGTTCATGTTCCAACAGAACAACCTCAAACAGATCAAAGGCAACATAATAGTTTGAAGAAAAAAATTCCTTTACTAGCCAAGCCAAAGCCCAGACCTACAACCATTCATACATCTGTGGAGAGACTTGAAAATTGCTGTGAATCATAGGCATTCTTCCAACTTACCAAACCTAGAAAATATCTCCAACATGATGCATAAAGCTTGTGGAGGGTTATACAAAATCACTTTCATCTGTCACTGCTGCAAAGGAGCTTCAACCAAATATTAACTGCATAATCATGTTTGGGGTGAGAAACTGTATGTTGTTTTCAATATTATTTTGTGTTAATATCAGTAAAGTGAGTAACAATGCACCTTTTGTTCATTGTAATTATTACAAACTTGTCTGAGATTGATAGAGTAAATATTTTTGGCTATTTGAGTTGTCTTTTGCAAAAAACAACAACAAAAGACAACTAACAAAGTGATTACCATGGGGAGAGTTGAAAACTTTTCACAACATACAGTATATAATGTTATTCCTGAGATCTCCAAGGTGGCCAAATCTCAGGAGAGCATATGTCTGTTACTGTAAGGACACAGTACAAAACAAGTCAGTCTGGAACTAAAACTTTTTATTTAAAAGCTTCTCTGAGAGGAAATACATGCTGTAAGACCTTTTATTATTCTTACAAATACTAGTAAAGAAACCTCCCATATTAGTTAAATAAGTAGCTTTCTACGATGCATAGTGGTTGACTCCAGTGAAATTCATTGTCATACTGGTTCAATGCAACCATCTTTGGTACTTTATCACATACTAAAATTTTACTTTTTCAAAAGTTCCACACAAACAGATTGCTTAAAGTAAAAGTTAACAGCCCTGTGTTCTTTACATGCAGAATACAAATTCTTAGATGGTTAAAATTCAGGAGACCACATTTCATCACTGTAATACAAGGTGTTAAGTATACAAACACATTTTACAAGGCAGAGGTACAGGTTTGACTAAGACTTCTTTTACAGTTTAGCCTTACTTTTGCACTGTCTCTGTGTGTAGACAGTACAATAGTCATAGAACTTTATACTCTACTTAAATGCAATAAATATTAAATAATCTTCAGAAACTATTCAAATCAGTAACAGATTAATCGCTCTCTCAATAGACATTTTCACTCACTAATGATCAGGAAATCGGCATGGAGCTTTGCATCTCTATTCAGGATGTAGATTAGGACTAAAATAGGATTTTTTAAGTCAGCATTTAACATTTAAGCAAATTCTCTGAGCTAAAGAGTGTTATTATTAAATCTACACTACCGTAAATACTAATCTAGTGTATAGTAGACCCAAATGCTACTTTGTGCAATCAGGCAACATTTTAAAAAAAATTTTATAAGTTAAACGTAAATTATATACATACCTTTTAATAGATAATGTATTAGTTTTTCAACTTTATGATTTAGATGCTACTTCACACCTGGGCTTTACTTGTGTTACACTAACGGTCTCAACAACAATTCTTTCTTGCTTACCAATTGATAATAAAAAGATTTATGTTATTCAAATTACACTGATGAAATCTAATTTGTTACCAATAAGTGGATCGAAAATACTGTAACTTACAAAGTTTCAACAATCACATTTTAATACATCGTAAACCACTGCCGGTAAATCTAATAGTGGCGCCCTCTTAGGTTGGGCAATTGTCATAAGTAATTAATGTAAAAATAAGTACAATAAAAGGTATATCTCAGAACAGCTGGTATGGGCATTAACACTTTTACTGATAAGGAGAGAACAACGTTTCGACCTTCCTAGGTCATCTTCAGATTAAGAAAGAGAGAGTGTTTAAATGTGACCGTTGACGGACACATGTCTCAAGGACGAGAGTATAAACTGGTACCAGATTTTAGAGGGCGATGTAGGTGGATGTTAGGTTATTAATTAGTATCGCTCTAAAGGTGTTCCTTTATATTGATATGATTTTGGTTTTAGTTGCTGTATAAGTAGGGCTTCTTTGATTTTGCGTTTGTTTATATTTCTTTCCCTACTTAATATCTGGGAGTTTTATATGGTTATGTTGTGTTTGTGTAATTTGCATTGTTCAAAAACATATGAAGGTGTTTTTTTGTGTTCTTTGAATCTAGTTTTTATTTTTCTGCTTGTTTCTCCAATATAGAAGTCGTGGCAGTTGTTGCATTGTATTTTATAAATTATATTGGTGTTGTGTTTGTCAGTGTAAGTTTTACATGGTGTGAACTTCAATTTTGTACCTGGTTTTTGAACAAATTTGGTGTTTACTGGAATGTTGTGTTTTAAGTTTTTTTCCAAATGTCAGTTATTTTTCCGCTGATGTCGGGAACATATGATATGCAGCAGTATAAGGTTTTGTAGTTTGTTGTATCTTGGTATTTATTGTTGTTTGTTTGTTGTTGGTGTGTGTATAATTTTTTCCACGGTTTTTTTGAGGAAATTTGTTGATGTTGATGAAGTATTGTTTTATTTTATTGATTTCATCATTAATTGTATCAGGTGAACATACTTTTGTGGCTGTGTTTATTTGGTTTCTTAATATGTTGAGTTTTTGTTTCGTTTCATGTGCTAAGTCCTAGGGAATGCATAATCCAGTATGGGTGATTTTTCTGTGGATTTCTATTTTGAATTCTGTATCAGTTCCAGTGATTTTGAAGTTAAGAAATGCTATTTGGTTAGTTTTTCCTGTTTACAGATGAACTTAATGTTGGGGTGTATCGAGTTAACGTGATTGAAAAAACTAAGTGTGTGTTCTGTAGATGTGAATCCAGCAATTGTATCATCAACATACCTGTACCAGTATAGTGGTGAGTGTAAGGCTGAATTGATCGCTTGAGATTCAATCTGTGTCATAAAAATGTTGGCTAGAACTGGTGACACGGGATTCCCCATAGTTAAGCCATTTATTTGTGGGTAGTTTTGGTTATTGAGCATGAAGTTTGTTTCGGTGGTAGTGAATTCTATAAGAGTTGCTAATTGGTTGCTGGGGATGTGTATCAATGGGTTGGAGTCTTGGATATAAAGTTCTAAAGCTATCTTGCAGGCGTTATAATTCAGTTGATTAAGAATTATAATAAGAGCATGGTGCCACAATATGAACACATAATTATATAAATACTTATCGGTTAATTGAATAATTTTGTAAATAAGTTTACAGAAAAAAATCTGATTAATTTAATTGTGGATAAGGCTGTATTGAAAAACGCAAATGGGCAATTAAATAGTCATCAGTTATCAAAATGAAATGAAAACAATATTTGATGATTTATGTTTTCAAACTCGCATATATTTTAAAATGCTAAAAATATCATCATGTTTACTTAATGGAGACGATCATCTCATGAGTAAACAGCAGGTACAATTACAATTAAATTAAACTTTACGAATATACGTGTTTTATTGCACTAGCAAGTTACACTTATTTGAAATTACGCCAATGCTGAACAATTTATTAATTAATTCTTTAATATTAAGTTACTATTAACATTACACGTATACATTAACTGAAATATTAAGGTGTAGACTATCATAAAAAATTTTGCTTCCACCTTTTGTTTAGAATATCGGTAGCCAAGTTAGTTTGGCATTAATTCCAACTATTCAGGTGAAGTTTCCTTAGTTTGATTCAGCCAAATGTATTGGTTATCTTACAACACACTCTGTAATTTTGTCATTTACGTACGTATGCATTATGGCAGCAAACATTCTTTATGCTCATTTAGCTTATCGGTAGTAATTTTAACAAAGCGGGACATTTTGTCGACCTCTAAAGATACTGGGATATTTTTCTTCAAAGTGGCACATCTGGTCAGTTTATCAGTAACAAAAAAAAGAGAAGAAAAAAAAGAAAGATTTTTATTTGAATAACAAAGATATGTCATGACACTTCCGGTACTACGCGAATTGTAACGCTACGTTGCAGTTCACAAGGCTTATATTGGTGAACTTTCGTCCACAATGCATTGTAGTATTATTTTTATAACGCCTATGGCCATTCATCTACAATCGACAATCTTCGTGGTAGACAGTATCTTGGTATGTTTTTATCTTTCTCATAGGGCTATTTATTACATTTTGTTTTCATTATATTTATTTATTACATTTTGTGTTTTCCCCACACGAAGCTGTTTATTACATTTTATATTCATTAAAATTTATTTAAAATGGCTGAATCACAGTTATAGTTGCCAAGTAAAACAAGAGAAAGGAAATTTTATTTCAGGCTTTAGAATTTGAAATCGTTATACCTTCATGTATGAAAAAATCGCTAAAGTATTTCGAAAATGTATACCCTGAGTTATAATCCCTGATTTTAGCATTATTAACTTTCAAGGTTGTTGCAAAGCTTCAACTTTAACTTGACTGATAAATTATAATAAACATTCCTAACATTTTGCTTCCAATTTACAACTTATAGCTTTTTCCTTTTTATACAAACATTATGAGTTTTACTTTTAAAAAAAATACAATCATTTTAACAAAACAGAAAAACCTAGATATTTTAATATATATACCTTAACTTATACACTTTGACTCTGTGATGTATTTTGCTGGCCTGGCATGGCCAAGCGCGTAAGGCGTGCGGCTCATAATCCGAGGGTCGCGGTTTCGCGCCCGCGTGGCGCTAAACATGCTCGCCCTCCCAACCGTGGGGGTGTATAAGTGACGGTCAATCCCACTGTTTGTTGGTAAAAGAGTAGCTTAACAGTTGGCGGTGGGTGGTGATGACTAGCTGCCTTCCCTCTAGTATTACCCTGCTAAATTAGGGACGACTAGCGCAGATAGCCCTTGTGGAGCTTTGCGCGAAATTCCAAAACATGTATTTTGCAACACTATACTGTTTGAAAATTTACCAATTTATTCTTATATATATTTCATTTATGTTCATTTTTTACTCAAATTACAAGTCATAAAAGCACGAAGGAAATTCTTTACCTGGAAAATGTTTTTAACTTATTGGATAAAATGCATTTATTTTCACAACTAATAATTAACTGAATGTTTCTGTTTTTTGTTTGGTATAAAATAATTATCAGTAATTGTATGGATGTTTAATATTATTTTCTTTTACGTAATTTTGTTAGTTATTAAGCCCAACGCTTATCAATAGGATATTAGGATATACGTGCCGTACCAACTGCGAGTTTCGTAACTTTTATTTAAATTGTATTAGTGGGCCTGGCATGACTAGCTGCCTTCCCTCTAGTCTTACACTACTAAATTAGGAACGGCTAGCACAGATAGCCCTCGAGTAGCTTTGTGTGAAATTCCAAAACAAACAAACAAACAAACAATTGTATTACCGCTGAGCCACCAAAGGACGTTTGTCATGGCTTAAAAACAGTTATATATATATATATATATATCCAAGCGTATTTGTGTGTTATTATCACAAGTATTACCTGTTATGAATGATATCACGTTGACAACTAGGACTGATGATGGTAATTCTCTCAATGCTTACTTAATGATTATTATTACATATAACACGCAAGATATTTATAGATAATTATTGTTTTCATTATCACCAAAAGTTATTATTTTCATTGTCACTAGAGGATAGGTCTGAAGAGAGAGATTGTTGAAAATGTAAGCTGGAAGAAATTTCTCAAAGTTATTTAATATTTATTTTATAATTTGTAGTGATTTTATTAAATAAAATTAAGCCAGTAAAAGTTTTAACTTAGAGTTTAGTCATGTAAATTTGGCTACTACGTTAAAATAAGCTGAGTGTGAGTTATGGTACTTTAGGCTTAGGTACATTCCAAATTATTGGTAAATCGTAAAACAGTATGTAGATACATTATTTTAAATTTAACAGATACAATCAAAATCTAGTTTATTGTCTTTTAGTGCTTTAAATTCAGTTAGTGCTGTATAACTTATAGATATAGATAGGTTATAAATACAAGATATTCCATGTGGGTTAATATAATTTGAATTATAACTTGGATGAGAATGCCTTTAACAATGTCATAAAATAAAGGAATCTTTGTATAATAGTTGATCAGTCTCTAAAGCCATCCAAGCACCGTGTTGTTGCTAATGTTAGGACAAATAGGATTTTAGGTTATATGTACAGAATTATTAAGTACAAGTCTAAAGAAGTTATAATTTCATTGTACAGATCACTGGTTAAGCCATATTTGGCCTTAGGAAAGGCATTGAATTAATGAAAAGGGTTCACAGAAGGGTAACTAGAATGAAAAGGTTCTAATATGAAGAGATGTTGAAATTTAAAATTGTTTTCTCTTGAAAACGAAAACGAGGAGTCTGATTAAGGTGTTTAATATTGTAAAGAGGAATTGGTAGTGTTAATGCATAATTTTTTATCATATTTAACGGTGACAATAGTAGGACTAGCAGACTCAAGTGTAAATTACGGCAGGGTAGGATCATCTTCAGTTAACACATTTTTATTTTTTTAACAGTGTGGTTGCCCTATGAAATGGCAGCTAGTCATCACCACCCACCGCCTACTCTTTTACCAACGAATAGTGGGATTGATCGTAACTTTATAACGCCCCCACGGCTGAAAGGCAAGCATGTTTGGTGTGACGGGGATTCGAACCTGCGATCCTCGGATTACGAGTCGAGTGCCTTAACCACCTGATGTCACTGGGAGGTTCTATAAAGTCTACCGTTAATCAGAATGAGAGTAATTTGTTTTTAAAGCTTTGGAACCGATATAATTTATTTTATGAAAGTCCTTATGTCCAAGTCTCGCTGATTTTGTGAAAAAAAAGAACTGATATCTCTTATTTAATTTCGAATTAAAATAAGCACGTTTTGCGAGTTTCAAAAAAGGGTTGTTTTGTTTTTTAAATATCAACTTACTAATGCTCTACCCTTGGTGTTTCATTACAATTTTATGAAAAATCAATTTCACGATATCCTACTAGAAAAATGTTCATTGTGTACACTTTTCAAAATGGAACTCTTTTTATCGATACTCCTTAATTTAAGCCTAAAACTGTATAATATTTTGGCTAACGACGAGGCCTGGCATGGCCAAGCGCGTAAGGCGTGCGACTCGTAATCCGAGGGTCGCGGGTTCGCGCCCGCGTCGCGCTGAACATGCTCGCCCTCCCAGCCGTGGGGGTGTATAATGTGACGGTCAATCCCACTATTCGTTGGTAAAAGAGTAGCCCAAGAGTTGGCGGTGGGTGGTGATGACTAGCTGCCTTCCCTCTAGTCTTACACTGCTAAATTAGGGACGGCTAGCACAGATAGCCCTCGAGTAGCTTTGTGCGAAATTCTAAAACAAACAAAGGCTAACGACGACTTTAGTTTAGGTTTGAACAAAAGACAGACGATAAAAAGTTACTTAAATGTAAATTTAAAATCAAAATAACCAAATCTAGAAATAATTACAGATTCTATTGAAATTTAGTCCATCTTCAAGTTTATTTCTATCTTGGATGAGTGATACTCGATTCTAAAGCTTTGAAAACTATATATATTTTTATTGAAGTATTTATGTCCTTGTATCGCTGTTTTTTTTAAAAAACAAAAGAAGTCTGTTAGGAAATTTCATGTTCAAATTTAAATTAAAATACACAATTTTTTGTGCATTTCAAAAATAAATTTTATCAAAATTACCTAGACTATACCTTTAGTAGTTTAGTAAATGTTCATATAAATGATTTGTTCACGATATTCTACTTAAAAGGTACTACTGATGTTCGATTTTCAAAATAAATTATTTTCATCGAGAATTTAAACCTAAAATTGTCATGAATATTCCAGGTAAAGTCAGTTTTATTTTACGTTTGAAGAAAATACGAACAATAGAAAGGCTGCGAAAAAGGGAAATTTTAAATAGAAACTCACCTTCTTAAAGGCTTGGCATGGCCAGGCGGGTTAAGGTGTTCAACTCGTAATCTAAGGGTCGCGGGTTCGAATCCCGGTCGCACCAAACATGCTTGCCCTTTCTGCTGTGGGGGTCTTATAATGTGACGGTCAATCCCACTGTTTGTTGGTAAAAGAGTAGCTTAACAGTTGACGGTGGGTGGTGATGACTAACTGCCTTCCCTCTAGTATTACCCTGCTAAATTAGGGACGACTAGCGCAGATAGCCCTTGTGGAGCTTTGCGCGAAATTCAAAAACAAACAAAACCTTAAACCAATTATAGCTTCTTTCGGAATGTAGTTCACCTTCAAGTTTTTTGTTTTATTCTATCAAAGAGTTTTATTAAAATTTCTTGAAAATTTTCATGATTTTGTACCAAAAAATGATTGTATGTCTCTGAAAATGGAACTCTTTTTATCGCTTTTACAAAATATAAATTTCCAGATGGCGTAAGTATTGCTTTATGTCTGCAGAAAGGACAAAAGATAGAAATGCTATGAAAGAAATAAAAATACAAATCCATTAATCTAAAAACTCATTACAGCTTCTTTCGAAATTTTGTTCATCTTTAAGTTTATTATGGCGAATAAACGTTTTTTGTTTATGGTTTGGTTAAAGTGTTGTTGTTCAAGTCTATTTGATTTTTCAGATAAATAAATCTCGTAGAGTATTTCACATTCAAATTCGAATTAAAATACAAACATTTTAATGTATTCATAAATTATTTTTCACATTGTATTTTATAAATAATGTTGGTGTAGTGTTTGTCAGTGTAGTTTTTACACAGTATAGTCCTTAGTTTTGTGCCTGTTTTTTGAATAAATTTGGTATTAACTGGAAGGTCATATTTTGTTACTAATTTTTGCCAAATGTTGGTTATTTTTCTGCTGATGTCGGAAATATATAGTATGCAGCAATATATGGTTTTGTGATTTTTTAATTCGTGGGATATATTTACTTTTTTTAGTTGATTTTGCTTCATATATTTATATTCATAACTGCCACGACTTCTATATTGGAGAAACAAGTAGAAAAATGGAAACCAGAATCAAAGGACACAAAAGCCACCTTCACGCGTTTTCGAACACTGCAAATCTAATAAACACAACATAACCATAGAAAACACCCAAACACTAAATAAGGAAACAAACATAAACAAACACAAAATTAAAGAAGTCTTACTTATACAACAACTCAAGCCCAAAATAAACCAACACAAAGGAACACCTTTGTACCTATATTAATAAATATAATTAAACATCTAAGCACGCCCTCTACATTCAGTTACACAACCCCCTTCAAACATGTGGTGAGCTATCGGACAGTTGCCTCTTTCTTTCTTTGTGAACCTGATGATGACCGAAGAAGGTCGAAACATTGTTCGCTCACCTACATAAAAATTTTTCTCAACCCAAACCAGCTGTTTTTACATACATATTTTAATGACATGCTTCTAGAAAGATGCTCTTCACGTATGGTTTTCAAAATTGAACTCCTTTTGTCGAAACTCGTCACAACATAACATCAATACGTTAGTTGGATGAACAAGTAAAGATAATATAATACGGTCGTGACATTAGCGACATTCGAGTACCTATAATGTCCAAGTATATGTAATGCGAGACAGTAAGGTGGCGCTATTACAATTTCATACTTTAGATTTAAAGAAAAGTTTCCACTTCACTGAATTACTTCGAACAACCTAATGATCGATACGTACGTATCATAAGGTTAAATAATGAATCATATTTTCATGAATACTAGAATAATTTGGATGCTAAGTTACTCTGCGTTAGCAATTTGAGTAAAGCAAGATATCATACAGTCTCGAAATATAATTGTAACAAAGTAAAAAATTTATTTTCTTTCACGTAAAAAACATATAAAAGTATCGACCTTTTAAAACAATACTAAAAGAAAATACAACTAAAATATTAATTATCAGTTAGACTGCCACCATTAACCTAATTAAATTTTATAAATGATAGAAAGTGTATTTTTCACACACAATATTTTATTCTCTATTATAATCATTAGCATAAGAAACATATAAAAATCAAAACACTGAAATATGTTTATCTTTCTATTATCATTGTGTGGGACAAAATATATTTAAAGATACACGACAGACCTGAAACTAAAATATATAATCGTAATAAGCCAGATCTGTAGAACGAAGTAAGCAAGTATTGTAACATGTTATACTTAATATATTTATTTGCTTGTCTACGAGATGCAGTCGGGTGGAATCATTTCATCGTAAGTTTGATGGTAAGTTTTAAAAAGTTGGGTAAATTATGAATGCGTTTTATGTTGGGATTCTCTGAAACATAGATGAAGTTTTCTGAGAAGAGATATTCCACAACTTCTGAAACTATTTCATTTATCATTCATGCAAATATTATTTAATTTTGCTTTTCATTCAATACGTTTGGGTAGTGTAACGGAATCGATCTTGAGATATTAGGCTTAACGTAAGAGCTCACGATTTCTATTTGATTGTATTTACTGAAACAAACTTCAAAGGTGCTTTAAATTCTCTAAATTAATTAAACGCTTTTAGTGATCACTGATTTTAAATCTGGAATGATTAGTGCTGCCGGGAAAAAAAAAAAAGAAAACATTTCTAATAGCGACAGTGATTTAACTAATATGTTAAGCTACAAGTCAAGATCTGCTAACTGAAAATTGAACCAAATTTCATATTACTTGCAATATATACAAACTCAGACATTGGAAGAATTGAATTTACAGTTTGACAAACTTCATTGTGCAACTTATTAATAGTTTGTACTTTTTTACCTTATAGCAACTGAAATTCTGCAACTTTTGTTTGTTTTTCGTAGGTATTATTCTTCTGCGACGAGCCCAAGTATAAATAACAGGAGTTGTCATTTCTCACATCGATTTAACATCACAATAAACAGGAGTTGTCATATCTCACATCGATTTAACATCACAATAAACAGGAGTTGTCATTTCTCACATCGATTTAACATCACAATATATGTACAAGGTATTACATAACATCAACAAACCTAAATAAACAAATTAATCGCGTGTGAAAATACAAAGTAATTCTTTTATGTTAATCTACTGTTTATAAATTATTGAAATAAATCCTTTTGAAATATCTTTAAAAATGAAACTGACAACCATGTAACAACACATTATCATACAAAGATTGCTTGTTTTCTGCAAATGCATAACTTACGTTTAAGGGTATTGGTTACCATGAATGGAACTGCTATTATTACAATCTAATTCAAATTTACTTAAACCCCCTATGATTTTAAATAAATTCAAGAGACACCTAACGTTTGCATAATATTTTAATCAAGTTACTATTGTTTCATGTGCCATCAACATACTTAGGACTCCCCACACACACACACACATGTTCCCACTATAACCAGGAGTTACACTGGAGTCTTGAAAGAAGGGAGAACCCTTCAATGATCCACTTTGACATTCCAATCAAAAGTTCAGGAACGCTAATGGTTTGATTTCTGAAGAGGCGGAACGTCGTACCAGACCGTCTGACCACAATTTAACTCCTGAATGTACGTTCTTTAAAACATGGTGATTAAAAAGTTTTGAATAATTGTCATAAATGAAACATTTTAAAATATGTAATGTCACCATACAAGAAAAACGTTGCTGAGTGCAAAAAAACATTTTAAATTATACAAATCTTTAAGAGGCACACACATAATATCCTAGTGTATATTACTTAATAATAGACATATTTTAAAACACGTTTTAAATACTCATAGTCGATCATTAATCACTTATATTATAATTAGAATAGGATTTTTAACCTAAAAATGGTTAATTAATTTATTGTTTATGATTGGTCCGCTAGCTGCCAAAATGGCTAAACTTTTTATACGTAGAGACCAATTGATAATTACTAGAAACTATAATACGTTCTATGAAAACGTTTCTTAATGTTTATGGCATAAAGTCTTGGAAAAGCAATAAATATATATTTATCTTTCTTTTGAAAATTTTTACAACTTTTATACAGATTTATGTGCCAAAACTTTATGTGCCAAGTGTTTGTTGATACATTAAAATATTCATTACATTCTATCTTGCATAAAATTTATATATTTTTACAAGAAATATACATCATTTTTTTTACAGTTATAACATGAGGGCTATATATACGATTTCGTTTTCAGAGCATTCTTCAATGTTAAATTTTCAATAAAACTGATGGAAACTTCAGGTTGTTTCATCCCTCGTTATCAGGCTCGTTTTTTGATCATTTGAATTATTAAAGCCGGTAATGTCGATAAAAACCTCGTCCACATAACCGTTGGAGTTGTCGCAATTAATTTCTGGAGCAAACAGAACTCTTCGGCGTTTTTCTAGGATTTGGTCCATCGCGTATTTCCTGTCTATTGTCGCCAAGCTGTGCATATACTCTGTAGTGTTCAAGCGATCACGAGAAAACAAGCGTGCTCTGGTGGCCAAAAACGATGAATCTAAAATTAAGAGAGATTAATAAAATTGTTAAATATTTTATGTCTGCAGTTTATAAACAATTCTCTGTACTAATCGTGATAACATCGAAACTAACTTTGTTAATTGTCACCAAAGCCACATAAGACGGTTCGTTTGTTTATTTGTTTTTGAATTTCACACAAATCTACACGAAAGCTGTTTGTGCTAAGATGGTTCGTACTTTCCAAATAAATTAACTAGATTTCTCATTGTTCTTGGACATATATTATAAACTAAATTTCTCACTGTCCCTAGACGTTTGTTATAAACTAGATCTCTCACTATCTCTGGTCGTCTCTTATAAACTATATCTCTCACTATCCCTAAACATTTGTTAACAATCATAAGTTAATTTTCCCACGATTATTACTTTAGTCTGGTACAGTGTCCTATCAAACCATATTGATATACCAGCTAGAGTGTACGACCCCTGGATGGAAATTATGTAAATTTATAATTAATAAAAGGTTATCTTAGGACATGAAAATTTGCTTCCTTTACATGTAATTGTAAAAAACGCCCATAAAAACTACAGAAAACAAAATGTGAAACCGCAAGATGCATCCAACAAACCTTCATGCCAAAGTTGGTAAAGATCCTAATTAATAGGGGGCGAAGTAGTGGTAAAAACGCCCTTAAAAAACACAAAATTGAAAACTTGTATGTATTTATCTCCCCATAAACCAAATGAACGTGGCCCAGCATGGCCAGGTGGTTAAGGCACTCGACTCGTAATCCGAGGGTCGCGGGTTCGAATCCCTGTCTTACCAAACATGCTACTCTTTCAGCCGCGGAGACGTAATGTTGTTTACGGTCAATCCCACTATTCGGTGATGATGACTAGCTGCCTTCCCTCTAGTGTTACATTGCTAAATTAGCCCTCGTGTAGCTTTGTGCGAAATTCAAACCAAACAAACCTCCGTACCTAATTAGGTGAAGATCCATTCACAGTATTGACATACAAAAGACAGTCTTTCACGCACATCACTCGACCATCAGGTTAATATAAAGCTATATCTAAGATAGAGGTCAATGAAACATATTAATAACAGAACCAAGATAGTTGAAAATCAAATCCTTTATTGAAAATATTCTAAGAAACTTCGGTCGAGTTAATAATTTACCGTGTGCACTGTAAGATAATTATTTACAACAATATTTACGCTATTATAATAAAGAAAGCTTTACGTGGTCTGTTGACAGTGTTTGTTTTTGTAACAATATCATAAACAATGAAATATCCCTGGTTTCAAGTCTGGAATGATTCATATATCGTTCCATACCATAAAAACACAAGATGAATCATATGTCACTCAGGAGTTTATACATCAATGTCTTATCTTAATGATTGAAATCATATTTCTAAGCTACATACACGGAGACAAAAATAGTAAAACCTTTCAACATTCATGAATCTATTTAATTATATCGTACATTTATCCAGCTGATTTCTGTGACAAAGTAGTCATGACGAGTTCAATACAACATGAGACAGAGACATATCTGAGAACCAGAATTAAACATGTGCAAAAATTAAATATAATAAAATGCATTGGTTTAACAAAAACAAGATTCTTGTATTAGCGTCCAGTATGAACTTAGGCCTATCTGTGAAAGTTAGTTAATCAGATTTGTAGCACAAGAAATGAAAGTTTTCATTATTATTAAGTGAACTGAACTATGACTTTTTTTTTTTTTCTGAACAGCATTAGAAATCGTTACAAAATTCAGAAGCTGGATATTTATAAATACCCAGTCTTCTCTACTGTATTATTTCAAAACTTCCAAGTTCTAGTAAGGTCACAGAACAATTGGTAACTACTGTACTTAGATCTAGGTGTTATTTATATTGGACTGGTTAGTCGGTTTCAGTACGTTGAAACGATATTATTTATCATACAATAGTTATTGATAAAGATGTAATGTCGGTTTTTAAAACACAGCAATTATGTGGAATTATCGTTTTACGTTAAAAGTGTGTTTAAAAATGTACATTGAAAATTCAGCTATGTTCTAACTAAAATGTAACAAAAAACAACGGTTAGAAATCAACAATGAGCACAAACAGTACTTGAGAATATTGCAGGAACAAAACAATCTAGTAATAAGCAGACTACACAGGTCATGTACAACGTCACTGTTGAAATGAAGGCGTTTATCTAACTACATGTGTACAGACATTCTTTTCAAACCACACGTTTGTGGTTTAAAAGCAACAGAATACGTGTGCCCTACATTTTCAAGTACAAACAACGTCAGTGTATGTTTTTCGACTAGATCGTATCTACGCTTAACCTTCGGAGAATTTAAATATTATTTTCGACTAGATGATATGACGCTTTCTGAGTCTTGATGTGATATTAATACCAAAACATCGTTATTACAAAAAAGAAAGCAGCAAATATTTAAACTCTATCCTATTCTTTGTTAAATTAGTCACACGTTTTTTGTGTCTTTATTCAAGTCTTTAGCTCAAAACACTCACACCCTAAAAATTGTTCCGGAAACCAGAATAGATTCTTTCAACGTCACGTGACCACACTTTCAGTACCAAGTTTTTACAGAGTACTGGAACACGTCATCAAGTTTTTAACAAGAGCAACGCAATAATGGTTCTTTCAAAAAGTAATTTCAGAAGTGAAGAGTGAATGTGTTGAACTAAGCTGTCAGGAACTTCATTAAAAAAGTGTAAAATGAAAAGCTCTTTAAAAGTGTAATTACCAGCAAAATACACGCCATCATTATTACATGCAGAATACGTTTGAATGACGTGCAGAGTACGTTTGAACAGTAGAATTACTAGTGAAATACTCTTAAATAATATTAAAACTTTCAGAATACACTGTAACATTATAATTTCCAGAACTCTTGAAAGTTCAATGATGGCAGAATATTTACTAGAATTAATACAAGTTATTTACGAGGCAGGGAGAAACATCTACCCAAAAACCAACACTCAGTACAGCAGCTAGCGATACAAACACTAGTGTGATACATAAAAAACACCAAAACTCAGTACAGTAGACAGCTATACAAACATTATGGTCATAAATAAACAACACCAAACTAAGTGGAGTAAACAGCTATACAAGCATTAAAGTAATACATAAGCAACACCAAACTTAGTACAGTACACAACTATACGAACATTAGAATGATATAAACAAAACGTTAACTTGTCTTGATAACAGTACTACAGCTAAACATTAATTTGTCTTGACAACAATACTACAACTAAATGTTAACTTGTCTTGACAACACCACTACAGCTAAACGTTAATTTTTCTTGACAACACTACTACAGCTAGACGTTAAATTAACAACAATAGTAGAGCTAGACGTTAACTTGTTTTAACAACAATACAACAGCTAAATGCTAACTTGTCTTAACAACAATATAACAGCTAAACATTAACTTGTTTTAACAACAATACTACAACTAGGCATTAACTTAACAACGATATTACAGCTAAACGTTAACTTGTTTTAACAACAATACTACAACTAGGCATTAACTTAACAACGATATTACAGCTAAACGTTAACTTGTTTTAGCAACAATACTACAGCTAAACGTTAACTTGTTTCAGTAACAATACTACAGCTAAACGTTAACTTGTTTCAGCAACAATACTACAGCTAAACGTTAACTTAATAACAAAACTACAGCTACACGTTAACTTGTTTTAACAACAATACTACAACTAAGCTTTAACTTAACAAAATACAACAGCTAAACGTTAAGTTGTTTTAACAACAATACTACAGCTAAACGTTAACTTGTTTTAACAACAATACAACAACTAAGCATTAACTTAACAACAATACTACAGCTAAACGTTAACTTGTTTTAACAACAATACTTGAAATAAATGTTAACTTGTCTTGACAACACCACTACAACTAAATGTTAACTTGTCTTGACAACACCACTACAGCTAAACGTTAATTTTTCTTGACAACACTACTACAGCTAAACGTTAAATTAACAACAATAGTACAGCTAAAAGTTAACTTGTTTTGACAACAATACTACAGCTAAATGTTAACTTGTTTTGAGAACAATACTACAACTAAACGTTAAGTTGTTTTGAGAACAATACTACAACTAAACGTTAACTTGTTTTGAGAACAATACTACAGCTAAACGTTAACTTGTCTTGACAACATTACTACAGCTAAACGTTAACTTGATTTAACAACAATACAACAATTAAGCATTAACTTAGCAACACTACTACAGCTAAACGTTAACTTGTTTTGGCAACACTACTTCAACTAAACGCTAACTTGTTTTGAGAACAATACTACAACTAAACGTTAACTGTTTTTACAACACTACTACAACTAAACGTTAACTTGTTTTGAAAACAATGCTACAACTAAACGTTAACATGTTTTGAGAACAATACTACAGCTAAACGTTAAATTGTCTTGACAACAATACTACATCTAAACGTTAACTTGTTTTAACAATAATACTTGAACTAAATGTTAATTTGTTTTGACAACATTACTACAGCTAAACGTTAACTTGTCTTGACAATATTACTACAGCTAAACGTTAACTTGTCTTGACAACATTACTACAGCTAAACGTTAACTGTTTTGACAACACTACTACAGCTAAACGTTAACTGTTTTAACAACAATGCTGAAACTAATCGTGTTTTGTTAAGTTGTTTTATCTTCTTACCACATCACAGTTATAACTCAACTCCAAATAAACTATCTTTATTCATACCGTAGAGCTAGGTCTTGCTTTAGATAATTATGTTACGACAGAAATGACATTCTCTTAAAGTCTTTTTTAAGTTGCGTCACACATTCAGAACATATTTACAAGGAACTGAGCTAGTAGAAGGTTAACGAACCACAATCTCTTGATGGGTCTGTAACCATAAGGCAAAACTATGGCGTTTTTCTTTATTATCGATGTAATAAAAACTAGATGTTTTGATGCAGAACTGTCCCGTCTTAAAGTCAACGAACTCACTGGAGTTTATTTTTCTGTATGTCGTCGAATGAACAATTTTCTTTGCACAGTAATTTCATTCAGATAATAGTGTTAGTGGGTCGTGAGGGGTAACGACATTGTAAGTCATGTAGCTAATCTACAAGGAATTACTATAGAGATGCTGCTATAAATCCCGAAGCGAGCTTTCTCTCTGAACTGGTTTTGGTTTTTGTTTTTTGCTTTTTAATAATAACTCACGGTATAATGTCTGATAGCTGTTTTTAATTTTTTGTTTGTTTGTTGTTGTTCTTTTAATTTCACGCAAAGCTACTCGAGGGCTATCTGCGCTAGCCGTCCCTAATTTTGCAGTGTAAAACAAGAGGGAAGACAGATAGTCATCACCACCCACCGCCAACTTTTGAGCTACTCTGTTTCCAACAAATAGTGGGATTGACCATCACATTATAACTTCCCACGGCTGAAAGGGCGAGCATATTTGGTGCGACGGGGATTCGAACCCGAGACCTTTAGATTACGAGTCGAACGCTTTAGCCCACCTGGCCATGCTGGGCGCTGATAGTTGCTAATTATTGTCTTGACTTCTTCATTGTATCAGATCTCTGTACAACATCTACAAAAATAAATCTTTCTAATCTAGAGGTTTTATTTTATATTCCATACGTGACTACGTGAACACGTGAAATGTTTGTGGCGCTTATCATATACTGGCACAAGTACTACGTAAGAATAATGAAAAATATCGACAACATCAAATAAGGGCAAAGAAAAATAAAAGTTATTAAATAACCAAGAGAAAAGATAGAAAACAATTACGATTTTTAGATACAAGTAATTTTATTCAAAGTTTTTAATATTTTCGGTTACCAAAGTACGGTGTACAGAAAATAGTTAGTACACTTTAGTTCTAACTAATACAACAATTTTCATTTTTCGAAACCATTTATGGCACATACAGACAATTCATAAAATTCAAAATTAAATAAAAACCCACATCCGAATATTGCGTTATACCAATAAGGACAGATTCGATGTGTCCTTTTGTGTCACTACACATACAATATTGCTCTATAAATTTTTAGCAGAGGCCATTTAATGTGTTGTATCAGCTTTTGCTGTGGAACTTAGACGATATGGATACAGAGATGCTAACGATATTAGTTTGATGGTTTATATTTTATTCTTTCAGTGACATGCGCACTTTTATTGTATTTTGAACTTTGTGGACCTCGCACGTGGGAATCAAACAGCTGCTAGGAATAAATTTAAACCTTTATTTTGATGAACTCTGGGATAATAAACCAGTCTAACTTAACGATAATAAACCAGTCTAACGTAACGATAATCAACCAGTCTAACTTAATGATAATAAACCAGTGTAACTTAACGATAATAAACCAGTGTAACTTAACGATAATTAACCAGTCTAACTTAATGATAATAAACCAGTCAAACGTAACGATAATAAACCAGTCTAACGTAACGATAATAAACCAGTCTAACTTAACGATAATAAATCAGTTTAATTTAACGATAATAAAATAGTCTAACTTAACGATAACGAACCAGTGTAACTTAACGATAGTGAACCAGTTTAACTTAACGATAATGAACCAGTCTAACTTAACGATAATGAGCCAGTGTAACTCTAGGGTAATAAACTAGTGTAACGTAGGAATAATAAAGTAGTTTTACTCAAAAATAATAAACAGTATAACTCAGGGATAATAAATCCATAAGCAGTTTGTTTTTGTTAAAATAAAATATACACAATGTGCTCTCTATGCTACGCCCCCTCACTGGTCTCAAATCTTGGGTTTTAGCGTCATAAGTCACTTGCTGATGAACCACTAGGGGCTCCGTTGTAGAGTTTGCCTTTTGACGAGTTTCTCAGTTTTTTATTAAAATAATAATTTTACATAGCTTGACTATATTTAATTATAGTAATTCTGACATACGTAGGTATTGTATTAGGGTCTTGGCAGTCCACCTTTATAAGGAAATTGTTTGTGTTAATTAATGCGCAACATAATGACCCAATCATTCACTTTTACAGCATATAGACTGATGTGGCTTTGCTGTAAGAAAACACACATTCATATCTTGCTTTATATCAAGAAATGTTAAAGTTCACGCCATTATTTCGAAATGAGATTATACGACGCTTTCAAGGTCTGTTTGTGTGCTTATATAATTGAAAACACACAAACAAGTGAGGCGACAAACAACATGTGGCCATAAAAATGGTGAAATCATAGAAACCAGGTGTCGCTAAACGTGTACACGTGCTGGGAAATCGGAAAAAAACATTCATTGTTGTAAACAGTTGGAGAACGTTCCTGGCTTGTTGTTATTTATACATACGTGTATTTGTGGTGTTCGTTAAAAGCTAGCTACAAACGAGTTCTACACTCTGTAAGATGTGATCTTGAACAAGGAACTTACAATAGTGGCGATTTGCGCCAACTTTAATACAAAATGAAACAAACTTTATGAATCGCTGTACTGAGAACCAGTTTCCTTTTTTATCCCTCTAAGTACAAACAGAGTACTTGACACCGAGGGATATATGTCAATCACATGTGACGTCCACCAACTTTAGTACAACGTTTCTCAACTGGGAAGAGGGAGGTTAAAAGACATTTAATGATGCCAAACATAAAGTTGGATTAATGAACTACTCTAGTTTAGGGGGACGACGATATTTCAGGGGAACAAGTCCCCTCTCTTAGTGTCGGCCCAGTTGTTTATTATTGACTTATGATTCCTATGTCTTCCGTCGACTTTCCATTTTCTTGTATTTTTATTTCTCTATGTAAATTAGTATCTGAACATATCTATTATACCCTATCCAACAAGGTTTAGCTTGTTTCAACCTTTCAACACAGTGTTCGACGTTTCCGACACGGGAACCAAGCCCCAAATTGACTAATAACCGCGTACTTTGTGTAGACAAAGGATCACTTATTGTGAATCTGATGCGAATGTATCAAGTTGAACCTGTTTTAACACAAATCGTGTCAATCACGATTCTGAATTTTACAGAGAGCGTATGATTTCGAATTACATTAAACAAATACAGATAAGCGTGGACAACATGCTCTGTGAAGTGTTAATTTTTACATTTGAAATACTCAAACGCATTGACTAATACTAAAACTAGAAGTGCAGCAAAAAAAAAACCACCTTTGTAACTAATAAACTAGTTAAAGTATATTATTTTTATATCAAGTATGACAGTTATGGAAAATATGGTTCTGTCGACAAGTAAGGTAACAGATCAGAAGTGGGCGGAAGAAGCGGTGATTGATCATACAGTATATATGTAGATGAAACATAACAAGGATGACATTAATGTAGTACAGTAGTGTAACCGTCCTTGTCTATACCTGAATATTTACAACGTGCCAGTATTACCAACCAATAAGCGTTGTATGTGGAACTGGAATAAGATCGACATACATGATTGGTTCCTGCTAACAGAGGTTGGGGAAGGGGTACAGAACACATTCCGGTGTTTGATGAATTTCGTCAGTCAGTCATGAGATAGTAAAGCTTTGAACTCAACTCTCTTCTTTATATGTAACGTTTGATGTATCGTGGCTTTCTCTAAACTCACGATGCATTATATACGAGTTTGTTTAAAAAAATAACACACTTATACAACAAATCTAAGATATAATGTTATAATAAAAATAACAAAAGACGTGAGTGTTTCTACTGTTGTGTGTCTCTGGTCGTGTTGCTTGGAAGAGCAGTGCAACACAAGAGGTGAAAAAAACATTCATTGTTGAAAACAGTTGGAGAACGTTCTTGGCTTGTTGTTATTTATACATACGTGTATTTGTGGTGTTCTTTAAAACCTAAGGATTTATGTTGGAGACTTGGCTTTACATAAAAAACAACCATGACATACCAAATCATGAACTAGAAAATGTTATTATACATTTTTATAAGTAAAATGTTAATATACATTATTGTATGAAGTGTTATTATACATTATTGAATGAAGTGTTATTATACATTATTGAATGAAGTAAAGTGTTATCATAGATTATTGTATGAAGTAAAGTGTTATCATACATTTTATATGAAGTAAAGTGTTAACATACATCATTGTATGAAGTGTTATTATACATTATTGAATGAAGTAAAGTGTTATAGAAGTAAAATGTTAATATTCATTGTTGTATGAAGTAAAGTGTTATCATAGAGTATTGTATGAAGTAAAGTGTTATTATACATTATTTTATGAAGTAAAGTGTTATCATACATTGCTGAATGAAGTAAAGTGTTAACATACATTTTATATATGAAGTAAAGTATTATCATACATTATTGTATAAAGGAAAGTGTTATTATACATTATTGTATGAATCAAAGTGTTATCATACATTATTGTATAAAGGAAAGTGTTATCATACATTATTGTATAAAGGAAAGTGTTATTATACATTATTGTATGAAGCAAAGTGTTATCATACATTATTATATGGAAAAAGTGTTATTATACATTATTGTATGAAGCAAAGTGTTATTATACATTTATGACGAACATACTAAGTCCTTGATAACGAAGCTTGTCAAATTCCGAGCTTCTGTAAGACATTCATGATGTTTTTACCATCAGAGGTTCAAATACTGGTTTAACTTCTATGATTGTTTGTTCTTGTAGAAAAGTAAAATACAATAGAACATTGCTAAGCCTTTTACCACAACTCTTCCTGAACCTGTCAGTGAAACACATGTTGTAACGTGTAAAGTCAAACTGTTACAGTGACAACAGATAGTAAACCGAGTCAGAGAGATACAGGTCAACAAGTGAACGATTTTTATCACTGCTATTTAATGGCGTAATTTCTCTGTCTTCAAACAGTGACAAAATTATTTTTTTACATAAACTCTTATAAAACGTTTCTGAGGGCGTCAGTTTCTAAACTTATCACAAGGACAATGCACATGTGGCCTACTTACCAGCATTGTGCTCAACTAGAGGTTATCATTTCAGCTTCGTTGTTGTTACAGGGTCCAGGTCGCGGCTTATTACAGAGTAATATGGATTTACAAAAATCCTTTGTCACGCCTTGCGTTTCGGTACGTTGATGTAAGTAATTAGTAAGCTTATATGTACAGAATGTGCCATGTTTGTTTATAAGAAACATTGTCCTATACTTTCAATCATGGGTACTAAGAATGCATGGAATATTCGTAACTATCAATCAGTTAACGTTACTCAAATATTTCCTAAAACTGGATTCAGTACCAAATTATTCATTCTAATATCACTTGAAGTGAGTACCAGCTTTACGACTGGATAGAACAGTTGTAAACTCTAACTTAGAATCTAACAATATAAACTCTTACAAGGACAGTCGGTGAATCTAACAATATAAACTCTCACAAGGACAGTGGATGAATGTAACAATTCTCACAATGACGGTGCGTGAGTTTGACAGATATTTTTGTGAGACGTAAAAATTATTTGATACCAATTATATTCACAGCCTATTTCAATTTAAACTGTAAGTTTAAAGTACACGCATTAAACAAGCACTGTAAGCCTAAAAATGACAGTAATAAAGGCTTAGCAAATAACTTATCAGAGGCACATAATTAAGAAATAAAATAAGTTTGTATTCGTCTAAAACTGACTCATCGTCCTATTTTAAAACTAGTTTATTGTGACCCAAGACGCCAGTGGTTGGTGTATACCAACATTCTCATAAGCTGTGAACCATGGCACACACACTTACCGTGCTTAGAGTTCCTTCGATATCGGATATATCTCACAACCAGTCCAAAAACAACCAGCAACACTACAATAATAATAGTTACTGTTCCAAGAGCTACTAAAGTGGGAACACTCCATGTGTAAGAAAGTTCGCGTACATGCGAAGCGGATTCGTCCAACAGTCCATACTTTTGATTTTCAGAAATCATTTCTCGAGAATTAGCAGCAAACTCGACCTCACGAAATTTGTGTTTCTCTGGTGGAGTACGTGCTGCACCGCCAGTATTTGACTCGACTGGTAGACTGGGTTGTTTGTTGCTCACGGGACCGGAGTGAACGTACGGGTAGAGTGGCCTAGTTTTGGTCACACCTGGTATCGTTAGGCCTATCGTGTTGAGATCGACACACACGCTGTCCTGGTACTTATTGCACGAGATTAATTCCAGTTCTTCTGGTCTACAGGTGGTGCAGGGGCGACATTGTGCTTCTTCACGGTCAAACCACTGCTGGTCGAATCCACACGGAGCGACTACTGAAAGCTCTGATCTAGAGGGAGTCGTTGTTGTAAGGACCAATAAACATAGTGACAAGAGATAGATTAATCTGAGCATGACTGACTTTCTCCCGTTTATAGAAGTGGTTAATACTGTAAGATAAATGTTTCTCCAGACAGTCCAGTTTTTGTTTAACCACAGCTTTCGCAGTGTTGTTATCACACGAGATGCCACAAAAGAAGTGAGTGTGTTTAGTAATCGAAGGTAGGATGTGGCAAGTGTTTATCACAGTTCGGACTTCCTTAGTCAACTCTGTTGATAGGTTTTTACTCACAGCTGTTTCCGGTACGCACACTGAGTCAAGTAGCCAATATCTCTCGCTTATACATTGAAACCCCCAGCGTTGATAACTCAGCGTGGGGCATCCCACACGTAGCGGAAAACGTGCATTTCCCGCGTCATCTGATCATTGGCTTGGAATTAGATGAAATAGATGACGTAACGTAATTTCCCAGAAACAACAATACATTTTATACCCCTATCAGCGAATGTTGTTAGAAATAACTCATTTCCTTCTCTTTTCCAGCTATGCTTCCAAATCTCAGATATATGGACGAGATTTAACATAATTTTAGAAATTAAACATCACGTGAGGAATTTTGTTCATCTAACACTGACACTAACTCCTTGTCACATGAGGTATTTTGTTGTTCTAACTATAACAGTAACTGAACGTCATTTGAGGAATTGTGTTCATCTAACACCGACACTAACTGATAGTCATTTGAGGAGTTGTGTTCATTTAACACTGACACTAACTCAATATCAAATGAGGAATTTTCTTCATCTAACACTGACGCTAATTGAACGTGACGTGAGAAAGTTTGTTCATCTAACACTGACATCAACTAAACGTCACATGAGGAATTTGGTTCATCTAACACTGACAGTAACTGAACTTCCCGGAAGGAAGTTTGTTCATCTAATACTGACATCAACTAAACGTCACATGAGGAATTTTGTTCCTCTAACGCTGACACTATCCCAAAAACATGTGAGGAATTTTGTTCATCTAATACTGACACGAACTGAACGTCACCTGAAGAATTTTGTTCATCTAACACTGACACTAACTCAACATCACGTAAGAAATTTTGTTTATCTAACCCTGACATTAAATTAACAAGACGTGAGGAACTTTGTTCATCTAACACCGACACAAATTCTGTAACACGTGATAAAGTTTGTTCATCTAACGCTGACACTAACTCAACATCACGTGAGGAATTTTGTTCATCTAACGCTGACACTAACTCAACATCACGTGAGGGATTTTGTTCATCTAACACTAACACTAAACCAAAAACACGTGAGGAATTTTGTTCATCTAACGCTGACACTAACTCAACACCACGTGAGAGATTTTGTTCATCTAACACTAACACTAAACCAAAAACACGTGAGGAATTTTGTTCATCTAACATTCACACTAACTCAACAACACGTGAGGAATTTTAATTGTGTTCATATAACACTGACAGTAACTGAACATCATGTGAGGATTTTGTCCGTCTACATTGACATTCTGCTATTCACATGATATATGTATATATATATTCCTACACAATAATTATATGACGTATATGTAGTTATTGGTTAATGTAATTGAAAATCACCTCAATTGAGAATAAATTAACATGTGACTGTTCATCTAGTAATTGTTAGATAACATCATGTAACTGCACACTAGCACTGACAGTAATGAGAATCTTTAAAGTATGAAGTCACTTGTTAATAAAAATTTCATATAAATACAGGGAGAATGAAATATATCATTTTCTTAAATGTATAAATAATAATTCTCTGTGTTCATCTCTTGTGGAATACTATAATATTCAATGTGATTTATGATTTATTCTCTGTGTTCATCTCTTGTGGAATACTATAAAATTCAATGTGATTTATGATTTATTCTCTGTGTTATACTTCATGTGTATAAAACTACGAGTATGATTGGTTCTCCATGGAATACTTCACGTGTATAAAACTACGAGTATGATTGGTTCTCCATGGAATACTTCATGTGTATAAAACTACGAGCATGATTAGTTCTCCATGGAATACTTCACGTGTATAAAACTACGAGTATGATTAGTTCTCCATGGAATACTTCATGTGTATAGAACTACGAGTATGATTGGTTCTCCATGGAATACTTCATGTGTATAAAACTACGAGAATGATTGGTTCTCCATGGAATACTTCATGTGTATAAAACTACGAGCATGATTAGTTCTCCATGGAATACTTCATGTGTATAGAACTACGAGTATGATTGGTTCTCCATGGAATACTTCATGTGTATAGAACTACGAGTATGATTGGTTCTCCATGGAATACTTCATGTGTATAAAACTACGAGCATGATTGGTTCTCCATGGAATACTTCATGTGTATAGAACTACGAGTATGATTGGTTCTCCATGGAATACTTCATGTGTATAAAACTACGAGTATGACTGGTTCTCCATGGAATACTTCATATGTATAGAACCATGAGTATGATTAGTTCTCTATGGAATACTTCATGTGTATAAAACTACTGGTATGATTTGTTCTGTTGTTATCGTGCCAAACTGACTATAAGGAGGTTCAAGATTGGAGTCGCGATATACCTCTGAGCTTGCTCCAAGCATTTCGTTATGAGGTCGCTTTAAGCGTATTAACCAATCTCGATATTCAGGTAAAAGTAACCACGTAGTAGGTTGCACGTGCTGATGAATGGCTGTTTTTCTTTAGCCAAAAGTTATAAGTTACAAATTGAAGTTGCCCATTTCGAGTTTCGGAAGTCGCTGAGTTCTGAACAGGCAATTTAACACAGGTGTCGCATACTATTTTAAAATGCCAAATAATAAGAGTTTGGTCTCTGAAGGGAGATGTTTTTAAATGTAATTTAACTGCCATCGTAAGGACAGCGTGTCTGAGAAATTACGCATATTTGTAGAAAATAATTTTACTTTGTTTATTAAATACAATAAAGCTACAGACGTTACCCAGAAAAAAAATACTTTAATTCTTATAAGAGATTAAACTAGCAAGTACAACTTGTTATAAGACAAGCGCTCAGTGACTGTACAAGAGAATGAACTAGAAAGTACAACTTGTTATAAGACAAGCGCTTAGTGTCTGTACAAGAGAATGAACTAGAAAGTACAACTTGTTATAAGACAGGCGCTCAGTGTCTGTACAAGAGAATGAACTAAAAAGTACAACTTGTTATAAGACAGGCGCTCAGTATCTGTACAAGAGAATGAACTAGAAATTACAACTTGTTATAAGACAAGCGCTCAGTGTCTGTACAAGAGAATGAACTAGAAAGTACAACTTGTTATAAGACAAGCGCTCAGTGTCTGTACAAGAGAATGAACTAGAAAGTACAACTTGTTATAAGACAAGTGCTCAGTGTCTGTACAAGAGAATGAACTAAAAAGTACAACTTGTTATAAGACAAGTGCTCAGTGTCTGTACAAGAGAATGAACTAAAAAGTACAACTTGTTATTATAAGACAAGTGCTCAGTGACTGTACAAGAGAATGAACTAAAAAGTACAACTTGTTATTATAAGACAAGTGCTCAGTGTCTGTACAAGAGAATGAACTAAAAGTACAACTTGTTATTATAAGACAAGTGCTCAGTGTCTGTACAAGAGAATGAACTAAAAAGTACAACTTGTTATTATAAGACAAGTGCTCAGTGTCTGTACAAGAGAATGAACTAAAAAAGTACAACTTGTTATTATAAGACAAGTGCTCAGTGACTGTACAAGAGAATGAACTAAAAAGTACAACTTGTTATTATAAGACAAGTGCTCAGTGACTGTACAAGAGAATGAACTAAAAAGTACAACTTGTTATTATAAGACAAGTGCTCAGTGACTGTACAAGAGAATGAACTAGAAAGTACAACTTGTTATAAGACAAGTGCTCAGTGACTGTACAAGAGAATGAACTAAAAAGTACAACTTGTTATTATAAGACAAGTGCTCAGTGTCTGTACAAGAGAATGAACTAAAAAGTACAACTTGTTATTATAAGACAAGTGCTCAGTGTCTGTACAAGAGAATGAACTAAAAAAGTACAACTTGTTATTATAAGACAAGTGCTCAGTGACTGTACAAGAGAATGAACTAAAAAGTACAACTTGTTATTATAAGACAAGTGCTCAGTGACTGTACAAGAGAATGAACTAAAAAGTACAACTTGTTATTATAAGACAAGTGCTCAGTGACTGTACAAGAGAATGAACTAAAAGTACAACTTGTTATTATAAGACAAGTGCTCAGTGTCTGTACAAGAGAATGAACTAAAAAGTACAACTTGTTATTATAAGACAAGTGCTCAGTGACTGTACAAGAGAATGAACTAGAAAGTACAACTTGTTATAAGACAAGTGCTCAGTGACTGTACAAGAGAATGAACTAAAAGTACAACTTGTTATTATACAACTTGTTATAAGACAAGTGCTCAGTGACTGTACAAGTAACAAGACACCTAGTGGTTTATTTTCAGGATGGATCGGTGGTTTTATTACTCTGTTCAAAGATTCTCCTTTGTTGAACACCACCCTGTGAACAATGTTCGGCAGGGACGTGTGTTATTTTTGTATCTGCCTGAGGGTGAAGCGTTTAGCTTAACTTGTCAGATCGAGGTCAACCGGATGTCCGTTTTAACATAACGAGAAAACACATGCACGTTTGCCTTTTTTTTTTTTTTTTATAAATAATGATTTTCCTTATTTATACATGTTTTCTAGAACATATAGAAGTGTAGTGAGAACATATAGAATTGTAGTGAGAACATGTAGAAGTGGAGTGAGAACATATAGAAGTGTGGTGAGAACATTAGAAGCGTAATGAGAACATGTAGAAGTGTAGTGAGAACATATAGAGGTGTAGTGAGAACATATAGAAGTGTAGTGAGAACATGTAGAAGTGTAGTGAGAACATGTAGAAGTGTAGTGAGAACATGTAGAGGTGTAGTGAGAACATGTAGAAGTGTGGTGAGAACATTAGAAGCGTAATCATAACATGTAGAAGAGTAATGAGAACATGTAGAAGAGTAGTGAGAATATGTAGAAGTGGAGTGAGAACATAGAAGTGTGGTGAGAACATCAGTGCCGTAATGAGAACATGTAGAAGTGTAGTGAGAACATGTAGAAGCGTAATGAGAACATGTAGAAGAGTAATGAGAACATGTAGAAGTGTGGTGAGAACATATAGAAGTGTGGTGAGAACATTAAAAGCGTAATGAGAACATGTAGAAGAGTAATGAGAACATGTAGAAGAGTAGTGAGAACATGTAGAAGAGTAATGAGAACATGTAGAAGAGTAGTGAGAACATGTACAAGTGTGGTGAGAACATATAGAAGTGTGGTGAGAACATTAAAAGCGTAATGAGAACATGTAGAAGAGTAATGAGAACATGTAGAAGAGTAGTGAGAACATGTAGAAGTAGTGAGAACATATAGAGGTGTAGTGAGAACATGTAGAAGTGTGGTGAGAACATATAGAAGTGTGGTGAGAACATATAGAAGTGTGGTGAGAACATTAGAAGCGTAATGAGAACATGTAGAAGAGTAATGAGAACATGTAGAAGAGTAGTGAGAACATGTAGAAGTGTGGTGAGAACATATAGAGGTGTAGTGAGAACATGTAGAAGTGTGGTGAGAACATGTAGAAGTGTGGTGAGAACATATATGAAGAATTACTTTAATTTATACGTAGTGAGAAGAGGACAGAACGAATATTTTGAACCACAGTACTGATCATAAATGCAAACGTGAAACACTCACAGATGTTGCTGTTAGACGATCAGTTAACACTTTCAAGCATTCATTAGGACTGACCATAGTCTTTCTGACCTCGGCCCCTACTATGATTGATCACCAGAAATATTGACTTCACCTCTTCTGACTTTAATTTAATCCCAGCATGCACCACAAATAAAGTCAAGTTAAACAACTCTCTCCGACAATTTTGAAATCGAAAGAAATATTTTTTTTAGCAAGTAGTTGTGAACGGCCACACGAGGATGTGAAGGAAAGCACAGCCTGAAAGCTGGACATTGGTCAGTAAACCTACAAATATATATAGATTGTTCTCGTGAAAGGGCTGTTTATATCCGATTTTTGTAGTGATAGACTAGAGAACAGGTAGCTAGAATACGCCACCCCTCGCCAGTGAGAAGTGGACTACACAGTCGCATTATAACTTCCATACGGTTTGGTCAATAGGTTAGCTGGAACTTTAAAACGTTGTAATTCATTAAAAATAAGTGGTTTACAATTGTAAGCCACAAAACATAGCGTATAGAGTACTGCTTCATTATATCCTACTCTCGGTAGGGGAATGTTGTAAAGAACTGGTCAAGAGGGCGCTGATTCTCAATAAGTTGGGATTTAGTACACAACTAAAATAATTAATTACATACGACAACTCTTTATTTATACAGGGATAAATAGATATAAAAATAGCATACATAAGGTACGGTCATATAAGGTAGAATCTTATGTATATTTCTACAATTATATTGTATTACGATAAGATGTATAAATGTTGATTTCTACAGTTGTATTGTATTACGATAAGATGTATAAATGTTGATTTCTACAGTTATGCTGTATTACGATAAGATGTATAAATGTTGATTTCTACAGTTATGCTGTATTACGATAAGATGTATAAATGTTGATTTCTGCAGTTATGCTGTATTAAGATAAGATGTATAAATGTTGATTTCTACAGTTATATTGTATTACGATAAGATGTATAAATGTTGATTTCTACAGTTATGCTGTATTACGATAAGATGTATAAATGTTGATTTCTACAGTTATGTTGTATTACGATAAGATGTATAAATGTTGATTTCTACAGTTATGCTGTATGAAGATAAGATGTATAAATGTTGATTTCTACAGTTATATTGTATTACGATAAGATGTATAAATGTTGATTTCTACAGTTATGCTGTATTACGATAAGATGTATAAATGTTGATTTCTACAGTTACGTTGTATTACGGTAAGATGTATAAATGTTGATTTCCACAGTTACGTTGTATTACGATAAGATGTATAAATGTTGATTTCTACAGTTATGTTGTATTACGATAAGATGTATAAATGGTGATTTCTACAGTTATGTTGTATTACGATAAAATGTATAAATGTTGATTTCCACAGTTACGTTGTATTACGATAAGATGTATAAATGTTGATTTCTACAGTTACGTTGTATTACGATAAGATGTATAAATGTTGATTTCTACAGTTATGCTGTATTAAGATAAGATGTATAAATGTTGATTTCTACAGTTATGCTGTATTACGATAAGATGTATAAATGTTGATTTCTACAGTTATGCTGTATTACGATAAGATGTATAAATGTTGATTTCTACAGTTATGTTGTATTACGATAAGATGTATAAATGTTGATTTCTACAGTTATGTTGTATTACGATAAGATGTATAAATGTTGATTTCTACAGTTATGTTGTATTACGATAAGATGTATAAATGTTGATTTCTACAGTTATGTTGTATTACGATAAGATGTATAAATGTTGATTTCTACAGTTATGTTGTATTACGATAAGATGTATAAATGGTGATTTCTACAGTTATGTTGTATTACGATAAGATGTATAAATGGTGATTTCTACAGTTATGTTGTATTACGATAAGATGTATAAATGTTGATTTCTACAGTTATGTTGTATTACGAAAAGATGTATAAATGTTGATTTCTACAGTTATGTTGTATTACGATAAGATGTATAAATGTTGATTTCTACAGTTATATTGTATTACGGTAAGATGTATAAATGTTGATTTCCACAGTTACGTTGTATTACGATAAGATGTATAAATGTTGATTTCTACAGTTATGTTGTATTACGATAAGATGTATAAATGTTGATTTCTACAGTTATGTTGTATTACGATAAGGTGTATAAATGTTGATTTCTACAGTTATGTTGTATTACGATAAGATGTATAAATGTTGATTTCTACAGATATGTTGTATTACGATAAGATGTATAAATGTTGATTTCTACAGTTATATTGTATTACGGTAAGATGTATAAATGTTGATTTCCACAGTTACGTTGTATTACGATAAGATGTATAAATGTTGATTTCTACAGTTATGTTGTATTACGATAAGGTGTATAAATGTTGATTTCTACAGTTACGTTGTATTACGGTAAGATGTATAAATGTTGATTTCCACAGTTACGTTGTATTACGATAAGATGTATAAATGTTGATTTCCACAGTTACGTTGTATTACGATAAGATGTATAAATGTTGATTTCTACAGTTATGTTGTATTACGATAAGGTGTATAAATGTTGATTTCTACAGTTATGTTGTATTACGATAAAATGTATAAATGTTGATTTCTACAGTTATATTGTATTACGATAAGATGTATAAATGTTGATTTCCACATTTACGTTGTATTACGATAAGATGTATAAATGTTGATTTCTACAGTTACGTTGTATTTCGATAAGATGTATAAATGTTGATTTCTACAGTTATATTGTATTACGGTAAGATGTATAAATGTTGATTTCCACAGTTACGTTGTATTACGATAAGATGTATAAATGTTGATTTCTACAGTTATGTTGTATTACGATAAGATGTATAAATGTTGATTTCTACAGTTATGTTGTATTACGATAAGGTGTATAAATGTTGATTTCTACAGTTATGTTGTATTACGATAAGATGTATAAATGTTGATTTCTACAGATATGTTGTATTACGATAAGATGTATAAATGTTGATTTCTACAGTTATATTGTATTACGGTAAGATGTATAAATGTTGATTTCCACAGTTACGTTGTATTACGATAAGATGTATAAATGTTGATTTCTACAGTTATGTTGTATTACGATAAGGTGTATAAATGTTGATTTCTACAGTTACGTTGTATTACGGTAAGATGTATAAATGTTGATTTCTACAGTTACGTTGTATTACGATAAGATGTATAAATGTTGATTTCCACAGTTACGTTGTATTACGATAAGATGTATAAATGTTGATTTCTACAGTTATGTTGTATTACGATAAGGTGTATAAATGTTGATTTCTACAGTTATGTTGTATTACGATAAAATGTATAAATGTTGATTTCTACAGTTATATTGTATTACGATAAGATGTATAAATGTTGATTTCCACATTTACGTTGTATTACGATAAGATGTATAAATGTTGATTTCTACAGTTACGTTGTATTTCGATAAGATGTATAAATGTTGATTTCTACAGTTATATTGTATTACGGTAAGATGTATAAATGTTGATTTCCACAGTTACGTTGTATTACGATAAGATGTATAAATGTTGATTTCCACAGTTACGTTGTATTACGATAAGATGTATAAATGTTGATTTCTACAGTTATGTTGTATTACGATAAGGTGTATAAATGTTGATTTCTACAGTTATGTTGTATTACAATAAAATGTATAAATGTTGATTTCTACAGTTATATTGTATTACGATAAGATGTATAAATGTTGATTTCCACATTTACGTTGTATTACGATAAGATGTATAAATGTTGATTTCTACAGTTACGTTGTATTTCGATAAAATGTATAAATGTTGATTTCTACAGTTATATTGTATTACGATAAGATGTATAAATGTTGATTTCCACAGTTACGTTGTATTACGATAAGATGTATAAATGTTGATTTCTACAGTTATGTTGTATTACGATAAGATATATAAATGTTGATTTCTACAGTTATATTGTATCACGATAAGATGTATAAATGTTGATTTCTACAGTTATATTGTATTACGATAAGATGTATAAATGTTGATTTCCACAGTTACGTTGTATTACGATAAGATGTATAAATGTTGATTTCTACAGTTACGTTGTATTACGATAAAATGTATAAATGTTGATTTCTATAGTTATGCTGTATTACGATAAGATGTATAAATGTTGGTTTCTACAGTTATATTGTATCACGATAAGATGTATAAATGTTGATTTCTACAGTTATATTGTATTACGATAAGATGTATAAATGTTGATTTCCACAGTTACGTTGTATTACGATAAGATGTATAAATGTTGATTTCTACAGTTATATTGTATTACGATAAGATGTATAAATGTTGATTTCCAAAGTTACGTTGTAATACGATAAGATGTATAAATGTTGATTTCTACAGTTATGCTGTATTACTATAAGATATATAAATGTTGATTTCTACAGTTTTGCTGTATTACGACAAGATGTATAAATATTGATTTCTACAGTTATGCTGTATTACGATAAGATGTATAAATGTTGATATCTATTTTATTACGATAGGATAAATAAATGTTGAGTTCTATTGTATTACGATAGGATATATAAATGTGACTTCTAGAGTTCTGTTGGATTACGATAGGTTGTATAAACACTCTACTGCAGTGCCACTTGTGACTGTGACTTGCAACTGTATTATAAACCGTGACCTTTCATCAAAGTTTAGTTAAGTTAACGTTTCTGATTAGAACATGTGTGACACACAGACCCAAGTTTTGCTATGTCAGCCATTATAATTTAGAACTGTGCTTGAATATAGCGACAATCACTCTGCCCTCTGACGTTTTTAAATACATAAATTCCTTTACAGTTAACCTCAAAGGTTACCAGGTGGTATCGGAAGTATTAGAAAATTTCCTACTGTGCCCAGTGGCTACAAACCGGATTTTGATACCCGTGTTGTGAGCAGTACAGATAGCCTATTATATAGCTTTATGTTTAACAGCATATAAATAAATCGTTTCCCAGTATACTCGTTAAATAAAATCTGACTTACACCTGTTAGTTTTGTGTTTTTTTCTTACCCTGTTAGAAGTGTAACAGATGTTGAACAGTAGTTTAGGCTTAACTTATTTTTAATTTTTAAGCGTATTTTTAAGTACTTGTTATTTGAAAAATATTATATCCGGGTAAGATAAGGTGAAAGTATTTTTAAAAGCACTTGATGATAATATATTTATTCGTTAAACACCCCAAGAAACATAAGGTCTTAAAGATATATTCATGATTTGTCAATTAACCTGTTTTCCTATTATAATATAGCAGACAAAAGAGGGTTTAGATTTAAACAGAGGATAAACGCAGTATTTATAAAAACTACTGATACAGGCGTATCATTATTTTGTATTGACCGTTCAAATGTTTACAAGTAATACAAAGTAATAGATGTGAATTTATTACAGGACTAACAGTTATCACAAGTAAATTTCTTCCGAAAGGGGGCGGTGCTGAATAACCTACTTGATTTATTTACTTTAATCATCTTTGTTTCCAGGGTCGGACGTGAACTGTTAGCAACTGTACTGGGATACGTACCGAAAGCCCAAGGTTGAAGTTCACAGTATGCCGGTGACACGCTTTGCATTTTCAGCTATGAATGCGTTATAAAAGTAACAGTACGTTTTGCTGTTAATATGAGATTAATCGAATCTTGTAAGGGGTGAGTGCTGCTAACCAAATTTTTTTCTTTGGTCAGCAGATGTACAAGACGTATGGCTGTCAACGAACTTTTTGTGTTTGATGACTATTTAGCTAAGACGTTCAGTTTACAATTGCCAAATCAAGCAGCGTCCTTGTGTTTAAGTTACTCAAGACTTTCAAGGTTATTGCACTGATTTAACCAAAATGATAATATTATCCTGTTGGGAGTTAGGGTAAGTAGAAGTTTGAAAAGTCCAATGAAACTTTCTGGCCTTCTGCTTATCAGTACAAGTGTTAATACCCATACCAGCCGTACTGAGATACATTTTTAGTTCAAGTGGGTTTTCGTCATCAAGAGTCGACTACTTATTAGCTACTTACCAATTGTTCTACTGATAAATAACTTGACAACCAAAACTGTACACGTTTAAGAGACACTCCCACTTTTTGTCTCCAATCGAACTTGTTTTTGAAGATTTATAGTGTGGTGTGCACAATGGCTATAACTATTAGTGTGATACATTCTTAATAACGCGACCACTTCAATGGCACAGAGGTATGTGTGACCGTAGACTTATAACGTTAGGAACCGGGTTTCGATACTCGTAGTAGGCAGAACACAGATAGCCCTTTGTGTAACTTTGTGTTTAATAATAAACAAATAATCTTAATGACGTCAGAGTTACCGAGTTTAATTTATTAAAACCGTATAGTTGGGTACAAACAAAGTAATGTAAAACAGCTGTAATATTTACTTTGTATTATGTACAACAGCTGACAGACAAAACATACTTCAGTACTGCTTGCAAACGTTTTGTTTCTGAAAAAGACCACTAAATCACGTGCTCGAACGACTGTAGGAATAGTCACATTCACTGAAAGACGACGAGGTATGAACTGGTCATTTCTAACTTAAAGTGAACAATCAATGGTGACAGTTTTGTTTACAGACAGAAAAAATCAAACCTGTCAAAGTCTCACTGGACATGATTAAAACTTAGTGTAATAAAAAAGTAGATGTCTCTCGTATTCAGTCCTAGCTATTGCTGGGAAACCATAACATTAACAAATTGTCTATAATTTTACCTACTTAACATTAATATTAAAAACTGTCTATAAGTTTACCTCCTTAACACTAATATTAAAAATTGTCTATAAGTTTACCTCCTTAACACTAATATTAAAAACTGTCTATAAGTTTACCTCCTTAACACTAATATTAAAAACTGTCTATAAGTTTACCTCCTTAACACTAATATTAAAAACTGTCTATAAGTTTACCTCCTTAACACTAATATTAAAAATTGTCTATAAGTTTACCTCCTTAACACTAATATTAAAAACTGTCTATACGTTTACTAACTTAACACTAATATTTAAAAAGTCTCTAAGTTTACCTCCGTAACACTAATATTAAAAAATTGTCTATAAGTTTACCTCCTTAACACTAATATTAAAAATTGTCTATTAGTTTACCTACTTAACACTAATATTTAAAAAGTGTCTATAAGTTTATCTACTTAACACTAATATTAAAAACTGTCTCTAAGTTTACCTCCTTAACACTAATATTAAAAATTGTCTATAAGTTTACCTCCTTAACACTAATATTAAAAACTGTCTATAAGTTTACCTCCTTAACACTAATATTAAAAACTCTCTATAAGTTTACTTACTTAACACTAATATTGACAAAATTGTCTATAAGCTTACAGACTTAACATAAATATTAAAGAATCGTCTATATGTTTACCTCCTTAATACTAACATTAAAAAACTGTCTATACGTTTACCTCCTTAACACTAATATTGACAAAATGTCTATAAGTTTACCTACTCAATTTTAATATTAAAAAGCTGTCTATAAATTTACCCACTTAACACTAACAATAAAAACTGTCTATAAGTTTACCTCCTTAACACTAACATTAAAAAAACTGTCTATAACTTTACCTACTTAACGCTAATAATAAAAATCTCTATAAGTTGACCGACACTAAAATTAACAAATTTTCTCTAATTCTACCCACGAAACACTAACATTAACAAACTGCTTATAACTTTACCCATGTAACATTAACAAATTGTTCATAACTTTACCTGCTATTTGTTTAAATTTCTGTTCGTTAAAGAAATTATTTCAACTTATTTGCTTACTGGAGGTAAAGATGTGATCTATTTTCTTAGTCTTAGCCTAATTCGTAAAAAAACACGAGATTTAACCAACAGCCTTTCACGTAAAACATGATTTATGATAGAGGTTTACAGCGACAACAATATTCTCAAGTGTCCATTAGCACTTGTGATAAGAAGCCGTTTAATCTGGAATTATTCTAAGGAGGCGGAAAGAACTGGATACTGTTTCGCGTTTGTATAAGGTGTCGACATGAACGGGATACTGTTTCGCGTTTGTATAAGGTGTCGACATGAACGGGATACTGTTTCGCGTTTGTATAAGGTGTTGACATGAACTGGATACTGTTTCGCGTTTGTATAAGGTGTTGACATGAACTGGATACTGTTTCGCGTTTGTATAAGGTGTTGACATGAACTGGATACTGTTTCGCGTTTGTATAAGGTGTTGACATGAACTGGATACTGTTTCGCGTTTGTATAAGGTGTCGACATGAACGGGATACTGTTTCGCGTTTGTATAAGGTGTCGACATGAACGGGATACTGTTTCGCGTTTGTATAAGGTGTTGACATGAACTGGATACTGTTTCGCGTTTGTATAAGGTGTCGACATGAACGGGATACTGTTTCGCGTTTGTATAAGGTGTCGACATGAACGGGATACTGTTTCGCGTTTGTATAAGGTGTTAACATGAACTGGATACTGTTTCGCGTTTGTATAAGGTGTCGACATGAACTGGATACTGTATCACGATTCTATAAGGTGTTGGCATGGATTGGAGACTTACATATTTCTATAATGTATTGACATGAACTGGGTACTGTGTCACGTTTTTTTAAGGTGTTCACCTTAACTGGATACCATGTTATGTTTCTATAAGGTGTTGACATAAACAGCATACAGTGTCACGCTTCTGTCAGGTGTTGACATGAACTGCATACAGTGTCACGATTCTGTCAGGTGTCGACATGAACTGGATACTGTGTCACCTTTCTTTAATGTGTCGACATGAACTGGATAGTGTGTAACGATTTTATAAAGTGTCGACATGAACTTTATAGCGTGTCACGATTCTGTCAGGTGTTGACATGAACTGGATACTATATCATGTTTCTTTAAAATGTCGTCGTGAAATGAATACTGTATCACGTTTCTTTAAGGTGTCGTCATGAACTGGAGTTGCCTGTAACATATTTTATAGGTTGTTGATATGAATATAGATCACGTTACGTTGTTGTCTGGAAAGAAACATAGCATTGTGATACACACACTATACTTTTGGAATATTTAACGGTCGGGTATGTTTTGTTAATATCACACCAGTTAGTGATGAATGAAATTCTATAAGGCGAGAAAGCTCATGATCCCACGTTGAGCCTCATTAAAATGGTAACGTGATCTCAGAAGTTATGTAATCCAACGTTCAGTATTATTTAAATGTTAAGTAATCGTCACAAACAAAAGTTCTCGTGTTTATTGTTTTAGAGCAGTTTGTTATGTCCTGTCTAAATATAACACAGGAGTCAGGTCCGTGCACTTACCACTAACCTATAGAGAACACACATATAAAGTTGACAAATTAATTTGTATAGAGTTAGAAGCTACTAAATCAAAACGTATATAAACCTATGGATTTATTAAACGTATAACACTATACACCATCTATTTTTTTTATAAACATGCATTAGGCAATCATTTCTTGTAAGAACATAGTGCTTCACGCTAGTACAGCGGTATGTCTACTGATTTATAACGCTAATATCAGCGCTTCGATTCCGATGGGCTCAGCAGATAACCGCGATGTGGCTTTGCTCTAAGAACACACATGCAAGAATATAGTACACCATCTAGATTATTATAGTTATAATACCCTCAGGAGAAACATTTAAATACTTTTGATAAGAAATTCTTCGTATATCACACAAACATGTTTATTGTTTCGATCTTTTTATTAAATTAAAAGAATGATACAGTTTACTTTAAACAATTCGATTAAAATATATTTATATGGTTTCAAATGCAGAGAATACATAAACTTCTAACAACATATATTTCTTAAAAGAGTATAAAAATAAGATAATAGTAATATTGTTGCGAGTCTTGGATTTTTGTGAATATTTATATTTTGAAAGTTATAGAAATTATCAATAGAAACTTTAAATTAATTTACATATCTGGCACTAGATGACGCTAGCATCTTAACACAAAAATAGCATTATTACACGTACACAGTTTTGTTTGTTTTTGAATTTCGCGCAAAGCCACTCTGCACTAGCCGTCCCTAACTTAGCGGTGTAAGACTAGAGAGAAGGTAGCTAGTCATCATCACCCACCGCCAACTTTTGGGATACTTTTTTATCAACGAATAGTGGTATTGACAGGTCATATTATAACGCCCCCACGGCTAAAAGGGCGCGCATGCTTGGTGCGACCAGGGTTCGAACCCGCGACCCTCAGATTACGAGTCGAATGCCTTAACCCACCTGGCCATGCCAGGAACGGTAAAGTGAGCAATTCCATTTCCAGAGATACAAAGTATTAGTTATAATAGCAATATAATGTTATAAATGAAAGATAGAAACTATCAGTATTAATGTTGTAGTTGAGAAAAACGTTTATAATATTATATAAAATGATCTAAAAGTAATAGCATTCTGTAGTAAATACAGCTAATAAATTTGTTTTCTTTACTGTTGTACAGCTGCTATAGAAGTTAATGGTGAACTAGCAGTTGTATATATTAACATGGTAATAATATTTCAATAAGCTTCACACAACTTCCTAGAAATACAGAGTTTAGATGTTAAAGTTAAGAACTGTCAAAAAATAAACTATAAAAATTAACTTCATGTTTAAGTGGTTGTGAATAAAATTTTCGTTTAAAAGGCAACTATTAACCGTCAATTGGTGGTTGTTTATTCACTTTTAAACCACGGTGATTGAAATATCTATAACTCAGAAGAAGAGAGGAAAAATGAAAATAAATAAAGTTTCAGACGAAAGGATGCTTGCCACCTATCGATAAATATGTGTATATTTAGTTTCAAAGTAACTATTTAGCTACAAGAAGGACCTGGTAATTAGGACTGTTAACAGGTAGCTTTCATCTATCGTAAAATATTGTATTACATTTCTTTAAAACATTTACAAGGTGAATAAATTGAACAAGATAGACAATTTATTCATGTTTCAATGCTGTAAAATTGTTTGTTTGTTCACTCTTAAGCACAAAACTACATAATGGGTCATCTATGATCCGTAGGTATTAAAACCCTATTTTTAGTGATATAAGCCTAAGACTTATCAGGGGTATCGTAAAATCTGTTTCTTTCAGTTGTGACCATGGCCTCATTACGTAGAGCGATAGTCAAATGCCGTTAGTTTTTATAGCAGCCCAAGCGTTTTCAATAGATCAGTTGTCTTCCATCTAGTCTACCAGAACAGTTAGGGTTGCCCAATTGCAAAAAAAATAGGTCGTGTGCAGTTTTCTACGAATATACAAAAGAAAGAAATAAGAGCATGTCAATATTCGTATCTTTATCTTCTAATTATTTTTTCACTCTTAAACTTAGTGATTCAATCATCGTTCTTGTGCCTGGAATAAAAGCTGATTGAAAATAGCCAAATATACAGAAGTGATGCTTGCCATCTAGTGTTCAACATGTGTATTAGATTTTAAACTGAAATACACAGTATAGCAAGCTAACCAGCAGGCTCCAGAAAATGAGAGGCGATGTGAAAATAGGTAAAGTAACCTTTCAGTTGAAAGTCACCACTGTGGACAGCCTATTCTCTAGTGTTGTTGTTGAAAATAGGTAAAGTAACCTTTCAGTTGAAAGTCACCACTGTGGACAGCCTATTCTATAGTGTTGTTGTTTTATTTATACTTGGAAAATAGAGCAGTCACTAAAGTTGTGACTGGAACGAAAGAAGTGAAAATACATAAATTTTATGAGTGAAATCTATCGTGAAATAAGTACACTAAAACTATTATTATTTTTTATCTTACACATTCAACTACAATGGGTTAACAGATGATATACATCTCTACTAAAACTCGAAGTATTACTAGCGATGTAATAGAGTTTTTCATAAGTTCTTAAATACATTTTGGTTGTTTTGATTGTACATTAATTCATTTTACCTACTTCTTAAAACATGTCAGTTTTGTCCAGTAATTAGTTTATTTGTTTAACTTTGAGCTGAAAGACTAAAGGGACGGTAGCTAGTCAACGAACCCACCGCCAACTATTGGGTTACTCTTATCTGCTGTATTAGTGCGATTTGATAGTCACTCTTATAATGCACCAACAGCTACAAACTGATCGAGTTAACAGTCCAGATACGTTAGGTAAGAACAAGGATTGTGTGAAATTGGAGCAATACGTCTTTAAAAGAAATGTAAAAACACGCCGACCTGAAAAGACGCTACTTAAGAAATATAGATAGTTAAAAAAACCAAATAAAGACTGGTCATATCTGTGAGTGAGAAATGAGACATCGATAGAAACCTGAGTAAAGGACTAACAGAATATAAGAGGAACTCAAACAAAGAATACTTTTCTACTCACAAAGCATTTTCAGAGATTAGATTATAATAACCAGTGAGGTTTAAAGTCACAAGCAGAAGTACTAGTTTCTAACCACTGCCCCAAGATATATATATATTTAAAAAAAACCTTTGATCAAAGAAAAGCTACATAATAAGTTATCAATCCACCGCGAGAAATGAACCCCAAAGTTAAGCGTTATGAGTTCCTAAGCCTAATGACCGCTAACCCATCGAGAAGGAAAATTAATTGATTTGATATATGTTAATATTATTTGAATATATTAACATTTAAATATTATATGTATAAAATCTCGTTTACATCAGTTTCTACAGTTAATAATTTGTGATGAACCTGATTCTCTCTAACACTCTCCATCTGTTAAGTTTAAAACATTTAGAGGTGAGCAACTCAGCTCAAAACATTTAGTTTTTTAACATTGTCAATACTGTGTAAGATGAAACTAAGATACATATTTCTCTACACTGCAGTCATGTATAACTAGTTAATAAAGTATATTTTGTGAAGGTCAGGGTTTTTGTGCTGATGAGGTCACGTTGGCTGAAATAAAAAAATTTTACTGTCATCTGGATAGCAAAGTTCGTTTTCTAGCTTTTTGTCAAAAAATAATTCATTGAGTTAAACGTTTACTTATGATATTATTGGTTAAAATAATTAAAATGGAAGCTTCCCCACTGTTATCGCACCTTAGTTGTTAAATTAGTTGTTTCAATATACTCTCCAATTAGAATTCAAGGACAAAAATTAAAGTAGTCATATTGTAAAGTAAACAACTGACCCACAATTCTAAACACAAAATGTATTCAAAGCAGTGTATAGAATTAATGTTTATGTCTTTTCAGAGCAGCGATAAATCGTACATATAATACCTCAAAACGAGCATCTCTCATGTTGTCAAGGTGATGGTAGGTAAATAACGGGAAACGATATTGTATAATGTTCTCAAGGTGATGGCTGGTAAAGGGTAACTAATGGGAAAGTTGAATATACACACAGGATACAAATAACATTGTAAACCTACAGGGTACCTAATGGAGTTGTTAAAGAGAAACACTGGATACAAATAAGATCGTAAACTCTTGCAGAGTACCTAATGGGAATGTTAGATAGAAACACTGGTTAACTTTGTAAACTCCTACTTAATGGGAATTTTGGATATACACAGAGGATTCAAATAACATTGTAAACTTCTACAGAGTACCTAAAGGGAAGATTGGATATACACGCAGAATACAAATAGCATTGTAAACTCCTACAGAGTTCCTAATGGGAATGTTGAATATAAACATTGTATACAAATAATATTTAACATTGTACATGTCATCATGGGCTGCTAAGCTGTTTTTTAACTTGTTTTTTTTCTCCAAATATAATTGTAGAGTTGAAATACGAAAAATTTTGAAACCAATTTTACAACGTTCTATAAGCGTTTCGAAATGAATGTTCTTGCTTATCTAAACGATAATAGAATTTTTCAACAAACAACCGATTTCAAGTTTCAGTTGATCATCGAAAAACAATCTTGATCGAATGACAAAAAAAGTTTAAAACGTCGCTTTATATCATATTTATTTCTGTGGCTCATCCCTAGGTTTCAATGAAAAATTTTATGTGTCTCTTATTTCTATTTCCCGCTCAGATGGTTCTTACTTTTCCACTTGATTGGCGGATGTCATCTCACAGAACTGGCTTTCTAGAGGCGAATTGGGCAAGGCTTTATTACAATAGGTCAGCTGTAGCAATGCGCTATCATCCTTTCAAAATACACAGCCGACTTTAATTCTGCTACACAGCATCGTGAGCTTGCTTCGTCAGCTGGGTCTACTCAACATGAAAACATAAGTGTCACGCGCCCTTTCTTCGCTTCACGAGCTTTGAACAGCTGCCAGACAACAAATATCCGAACACATTTAAACTGCTTCCACGCTGGTTTGTAATACCTTTATGTCGTTTTAGTTCTGAGTAACAACGAATTGTATTAAACCTAGAAATTCGATCACTGTCAGTTCAGTTTAAATAAAATCTTTAAAAAGTAAGATGTATTAAGACGAATCTATTTATATTAAACTGTAAGTATAAGCCAGTGTTTAATCGCAAATCTTCACAATAGATTATCTACGCTGTTCCCATCGCATGGCTCGAATTTTAGCTTTATACGTATTCAGATTTACCGCTGAGGGCGTTTCTGAGAGAAATGTTTTAAAATATGAATAACCGAGTAAATGAATTTATAAATGAGAAGAACTGGAGGCAGAACCATGTATGATTTCTTGATTAACTTAATAATAAGACTATGTTTACACTAATGTCACTTACTGCCACACATAAACATAACTTACAAGAAACAGTATTTTTACACTAATGCCACTTACTGCCATACATAACTTATAAGAAATAGTTTACACAAAACTCACTTGGTGAGAGACATATAAACAACTTACAAGAAACAGTATGTTGACACCAATGTTTCGTACTGCCAAACATATACATAACTTAAAACAACAATATGTTTACACTAATGTCAACTTAGAAGAAACAGTATGTTTACAAAGTTGTCACATATACATAACTTACAAGAAACAGTTAAAACCATTGTCACTTACTCCTAGATATAAACATAACTTACAAGAAACAGTATGTTTGAACTAATATCACTTACTGCCAGACATATACATAACTCACAAGAAACAGATGGTTTACTCTAATGTCACTTACTGCCGGACGTATACGTAACTTACAAGAAACACAATGTAACACTATCGTCATTAACTGCCTGACACATATATAACTTACAAGAAACAATATTTTCACACCAATGTTACGTACTGCCAGACATATACATAACTTACAAGAAACAGTTAAAACCAATGTCACTTACTCCCAGACATATACATAACTAACAAGAAACAGGATGTTTGAAATAATGTCACTTGCTGCCGGATATATACATTACTTACAAGAAACAGTAGGTTTTCTCTAATGTCACTTACTACCAGAAATATACCTAACTTACAAGAAACAGTCTATTTACACTGATATCACTTACTGCCAGATGAATACAAAATTAAAAGAAACAGTATGTTTATACTAATGTCATTTACTGCCACACATACACATAATCTACAAGAAACGTTATCTTTACACTGATGTCACTTACTGCCAGACGTGTACATAACTTACAAGCAACAATTAAAACCAATGTACTTACTCCCAGACATATACATAAGATTACAAGAAACAGTAGGTTTCAATTAATGTCTCTTACCGCCAGACATAACTCACAAAAAACATTAGGTTTAATCTGATGTCACATACTACCAGAGATATACCTAACTTACAACAAACAGTATGTTTACACTAATGTCACTTACTGCAAGACATATACATAACTTACAAAAACAGTATCTTTAATGCCACTTACTGCCGGACATATAACTTACAAGAAACAATATGTTTTTCACACCAATGTCGTGTACTGCCAGACGTATATATAACTTACAAGAAACAGTTAAAACCAATGTCACTTACTCCTAGACATGTAATAACTTACAAGAAACAGTATGTTTACTCTTACGTCACTTACTGTCAGACATGTATATAACTTACAAAAAACACTATGTTTACACCAATGAAATATACACAACTTAGGAAAAATATGTTCACACTAATGTTACTTATCCCAAACAGTCTACATCAGAATTCAGGATAGAAAAGAACCTGAGATACCATGAAGCTTCATCATTTTCTGTGAAAACTGAAAAATGTTTTAGGAGAACAAGCCCCCACCGACTCTCCATTATAGTTTCATTAGTCACCACCTTTTCCCTTATGTCGTCTAGGTCCAATTATGGTATTCAGTGTATTATCTTTTTGTACTTTCCCTCGAGTGAAGAATGAATGATATTTAGATGTCAAAATTGCAAAGAAACTTAAATTTTCTCCCAGAATAAACAAACAAAAAACTTTACCTTGTTCCGTCGATAGAGGTCGCCATATGCTGTTCTGCTTCAAGTTACAGTTTTTTCTGAATAATTGTATAATAAATAAGGTAGATAAGATCTAGTGTGAATTGATTAATGACCACCTCTTGTTTTCGTGTTTAATGTACACTTACAAATGAAATATTCTTTGCTAAGCTAGTTTGTTTGTTTGTTGTTAAGTGCAAATTTATACAGTTATCTCAGTGCAGAGCCCAACCCTAAATTTTAGCTTACATTTCATGGTACTATTTCATTCAATAATAACATACACTGATATTATGGTTTCAGTGCTTCAAAAACCTTAATATTAGGTGATGTTTGTAAGACGTTATATGTGTAATGCACCCAGTTTATATTTTGAGTCACAGACTTTAAATGTATTATTCAATCATCAAACACTCAATTCTACAACCATCAACCTACAACGAGTTTGAAAATGTAAGGCTTTTAGATTCTTTAATGATAATAACAAAATATACTCAGAATCATACAGTTAACTTCGTGTATAAATAAATTGTTGTCAAAACAAAGCATTTATTGGTTCCTCACGTACTAAATATCAAATCAACACTTGTCTTCCATTTTAAACCAACTGTCACGTGACCTATTGCGTGTACCAACAAAGGAACTAAGTAGAGTGTTCCATAAGTCAAACCATGGTCGACATTACAGTGAGGTCAACAGTACTGTATTCTCAGTTCGGTGTGTCCGAAACTCGAGCTCAGATGGCACTGCAGCATGAAACGTTTTTTAACGAAGGGGCGAAACTGACCTCGATTATTTACCCTTAACCCAGCACTAACCGATAATTGTTTGGCAGCTTTACGGGGAAGGGCGTTACTTACATTTTCACGTTGTTAGGTTGAGATGACTTCATCCTGGTGTTTCAGGTGTTTCTAAGAATATCCCTGAGCTTTAGAAACGACGAAAGTGTGCTAATGTTAAGCCTATAAAAGCAATGCTTATTTCTACAGTGAAACTCTTCCATGAATATAATTTCTGTGTCAGACATAAACTGCAGCTACTAAGTTATGACAACTAAGACTGTAACTTTTATTACATCACTCTATTGAGTTTGTGGACACTTGAAGCTCACATCACGTGTTGAGTTTGTGGACACTTGGAGCTCACATCACGTGACATTTATAGACTTGTAGAACGTACAGTAATTCTTTAAACTTAATTTTCAGGAGTAAGTAAGTGTTGAAGTAAAATTTTTAGAATGAATACATCGTGCTGACGAGTGGATAAGAAATTTAAAACTTTATTCCTGCAAACTTTGTAGGTGAATAACCTGACACACCGACTGCTTACATCACATTGTACATTGTTTACGTCACACATTTCTTAAATGTGCCCAAAGTTTGGCTGATACGAACTTAAAGATACCAGATTTCCAGAGTGAAAAACTGGAAGACTCACAAATAAACTTAAATTATAATGACCGAATAATCTGATGTTACATTTAAAACCATAGGAAAATTAATAGTTAAAAACTTATGAAAAACCTTCCTAAGGTGTTCTGAAAAATGTTTTTTCGTTGCTGTTTTCGTGACCAGCTTCAAATCTCAACTCCAACCCAGTGACAGGTCAGGTTACGACAGAGTTAGTGGAACTGTGTATTCCTTCTGTCAGGTGATTCTACAAGTAAAGGTTAAAGGAGCCACGTTTAATGATAACACGGACGTCAAGTACACGTTTTTCAATATTTATAGTATTTCTGATCAGGAGAGGATGAGGTTAACATTAGTTCCATCGAGACGTTTGGTGACATTAAGTCATCTGTAAAAACAGTTTCTACACGTCGGACCAGGTCAAGGTTGATATCGAGTTGGTTTTTGTTAAATCAAGAGCATTGTAAACCATCATGCTTTTCATCCGTTTTTAAGTAGATTTCCATCACCACACCTACCACATATTGCGTAGTGGGTAGATTTATTTCACTGCGCACACTTGAAGCTAACTGAACCCGAGTCTAGAGAGACAGACGTCTATTCAGCCAGACGATGAATTATCATCCGAAATCAAATCTCATGTTGTATTTTATCTTCCTCTTAACCCTTTCGTAAGTACACTATAAAACTTTTAACTAAACATCTTACAGAAATACCATCAACAAGACCAACTGGTTTGACCACCTCTGCAAAGATCCATGTCGTCATGATGTGAGCATCTAGTGGAAAACAAAAGAAGCTGGGTGCCAGATTAAGAAAAGGACTATTGGAAAAATTGGTAAAGGGAAATAAACGTTACACGTGGCTCAACCCATACACTGGTCAAATTTTGATCATACCGTAACAAGGATACGATAAATGTTCTTATATGACGGTTCACAACCATTCCAAAATCACTATAAGATGGAAGTAGGGAAAAGGAGCTTCAATGATGATTAGAAAATAAACTCTGGATAATTACCGGTTGAAAGTATGGTGATGGTTGAAAGATAAACTCTGAACAATGATTTATTGAAAGTGTGGTAATAGTTGGGAGATAAACCCTGAACAATGATTATTGAAAGTGTGGCGATGGTCAGAAGATAAACCCTGAACAATGGTTTGATGAAAGTGTGGTGATGGCTGGAAGATAAACTTTGGACATACACAGACACTTGATTTTAATAAAACGAATAATGGACAACTCTATCCCTCATTTGCCCATAGATCCCAAACCAATTTAGTTGTAGATAGTTAACCGAAATTCTGATCTTGCTCTGTGAAGGCCACTTTTATCGCCCAACCGTATGATACTAATTGTAGTTCCTTCACAAACTTTCAGTTGTCCTATACAGAACCATGTGCTCTTTATTGTAGTTACTCCACAAACCTTCAGTTGTCCTATACAGAATCACGTGGTCCTTATTGTAGTTCCTTCACAAACTTTTAGTTGTTCTATATAGAACCAGGTTATCCTTATTGTAGTTCTTTCACAAGCCTTCAGCTGGCCTATATAGAACAACGTGTCCTTTGTTGTCGTTATTTCACAAACTTTCAGTTGTCCAATACCGAAGTACGTGCTCCTTATTGTAGTTCCTTCACAAACCCTCAGTTGTCCTATACAAAACCATGTGCACCTTGTTATAGTTCCTTCACCAACCTCCAGCTGTCCTATGTGGGTTTCCTCGGTCTTTTATTGTATGTGGTTGACATGGAAATGTCTTAGGGTAAGACTAGAGAGAAGGCAACTAGTCATCACCACCCACCACCAACTCTTGCGCTATTCTTTTACCAACGAATAGTGGATTGACCGTCACAGTATAACGCTTCATGGCTGAAAGGGTGAGTATGTTTGGTGTGACGGGGATTCGAACCCCCAGGCGTGGAATCGAACATCGGATTTCCGTAACTTATTTGCATCGTTAATAAACCGGTACAGGAAATACATTTTGTTATTATAAGTCTACACAATCTTTCTTCTGTGTTTTTGTTACGATCTAGAATAAAGTAGAAATTTAACAGGAATATTTTAAAAGAATGGTGGAAAAACTGATGAAATAAAATATGTTTCATATCGTTTCCAACACCACTTGTCATGGACACATTTTGGTTCAGATATATTTAACACCTGCTGATCTTTATGTGTGTGTTTGTGTCTAAATCTTTAAAAAGTGAAGAAGATAGTTATATTGTAACGTAACCAATTTTCATATCAGTGGTTCAAACTTCATGTCGATGAATTGTAAAACGCGCCCTCTGTAAATTATTTTTCATTGGTTAAAAATCTTGTTATTTACTCTCGTGATCAGAGATAAAGCTGTGGTCACTAACACAGTTGAAGAGGCACGAATTTCGATGGGCGTTAATTATTTTTATCGCTGAAACAAAACCTTCAGAACATTCCATCGACCGTGTCCTGTAATGTAGCAGCCTTTAATTCAATCAGGTTGTTGCGGAGACTTGAACTCGGGCATCTCCGACATACCTGTCAGATGCAGGTGACGCTTCTGCATGCTTGGCTGCTGTGTATTTTAAAACGTACTGGAATCGTCAAATCAGTCTGATTTAGCCTAAAGGTTCTAGTTAAGGCTGTCCTGGACAATATGATGGTTTGTCTGCTCAGTAAGAAGTTATGAATCTTTCGTCGACAGCGCGTGATAAGTTTCCCGCTATAAACGAGAAAGGAATTTCAAGCGAGTCAAACTTCTCTAAGATCATTTGTGAGTACGATTAATTAGAAAAAAATAAAGATTTGTTTAACGTGTCAGAAATAAATCACGCGCTCATTAAGACGACGTGATGTTTGGCTGACAGTTTTATAAAACGGGTTGTATTTGTTTTTAGAAGGACAATAAAAGCTGCAAACAACTTTTTTGTTGTGACTCAGTTTAATTGATTTTTCTGTAGTTTTCAGTTATTATCCAAACAATTTCACAATATGTGAAATAGACTGCTCGTCAAAGTTGATGTCTATTATTAATGTTTTACTTTAGAATATATATGTATATATATATACACACAGTATTAAGATCTGAAATATTACACAAATTTTCTAGGATAACAAAGTCAAATAGGATAAGAAAACTAATGATCATTATAAATCATGTGCAGTCAGAGACAAGTTGAACTAGTCACACAACGAACTTACTTCTCATATTCAGATAATGTTTCTCAAACTAGCATTATTGGATCATGACAAATACTTACAGTATTAATAAACAATATAATTCTCAACACTTAAAACACGGTTTTGGTTTTGATATTCGCGTAATGCTACACTGTATTATCTGCGTTAAATGTATGTAATTGTGAACTGACAGATTACGACAGATAAGACAGTCAATCAAAACTACTTGCAGCGAAAACACACGCAGCGTTCATTTGTGATCAAACGGTGTGATTTAACCGTCACACATTAACTCAAAAGATAAAGTTTTTGAGGCAACGAGACGATAGACATTCAGATTTACATTCTGAGCACGCTAGCCACTGAGCCACGCCCAGCTAAAACATCTAATTATATGTACAACTAGTTAAAAAACCGGACAAGTGCAAGAGTTCACCAACCATAGTTGTGCTAACAGTTTAAAAGCTTAAACGCTTCTAAATGTAAAGCCTACCACCAGAAGGCTTCCACAACAGAACACACGCCCATTCAGGAACTTCGTAAAATAAAAAATGTTTGAGAATATTAACTATACTAATGTATATCGAACAGTGATTAGCAAGCTAGAAGATTCCCCAAGTTCGAGTCTCGTCAGTGGGGGATTATAAGAGTAACAGACAAATCCAACTTTTCAATGTGACAAGAGTAACCTAAGATTTGGATGTGTGGTGCTACCTAGCGGCTTTCTTGATGACAAAAAACCCACTTAAAATAAGAATGTATCTCAGAACGGCTGGTTTGGGTATTAACACTTTTACTGATAAGGAGAGAACAACGTTTCGACCTTCCTAGGTCAGTAAAAGTGTTAATACCCACACTAGCCATTCTGAGATACATATTTACCTAGCGGCTTTATTTCCCGTTTATCATTTAAACAGTAAAAACGCTAAGGTGGTTAGATGGTATAAGTGCAGCTTCATGCAAAATCCAGAACTCAAATGGTAAAGAAGCATTATCTTAAGAGCGGTTTGATATCCGTGAAACTTCGTTAGAATTAGATGAAAATAATTAACTTAATGTAATTGAATACTGACCTTATAGTAAGATAACATATTGTACTAGACGTGCCGTAGTTAAATAACTATTTCATTGCTAGGTTTGATCCATAATATATTACTATTTCTTTAAATGAAGAGACACAATATACAAGTTGGCAGAAAATTATCTAGTCACCTTATACGAAAGGTGTGAAAGGATTATGTAACTGTTGTCACGCTGTGGGAGTGAAAGGATTATGTAACTGTTGTCACGCTGTGGGAGTGAAAGGATTATGCATCTGTTGTCACACTGTGGGAGTGAAAGGATTATGTAACTGTTGTCACACTGTGGGAGTGAAAGGATTATGTAACTGTTGTCACACTGTGGGAGTGAAAGGATTATGTAGCTGTTGTCACGCTGTGGGATTGAAAGGATTATGTAACTGTTGTCACACTGTGAGAGTGAAAGGATTATGTAGCTGTTGTCACGCTGTGGGAGTGAAAGGATTATGTAACTGTTGTCACGCTGTGGGATTGAAAGGATTATGTAACTGTTGTCACACTGTGAGAGTGAAAGAATTATGTAACTGTTGTCACACTGTGAGAGTGAAAGAATTATGTAACTGTTGTCACACTGTGAGAGTGAAAGGATTATGTAGCTGTTGTCACACTGTTATAATATTTTATAGTTATAAACATACACACGTATTTTCACTTGACCTCAGTATTTATTTTTAAAACAAAATCTCAACATTGAAGAAAATGAAAACTTGAGATTTTGTTTTTTTATGTAAAACAGTGACGGATTTTTACTTGTTGTTTGAAGTTGAATTACATTCCATGTTCTTTAATATCTTTATTAAAACTACAACATTTCTATTAATCGTAAGAATTGTGTTTGCCGTTTGAAGTTGAGTAAGAAAAGAAAAAAAACAACCAAAACATAAATGATGTTGCTGCTCGAGTTTCTGGACTAATAATTATTGAGTACAATATATAAATGAAGATAAAGGTTCGGGCGTACCACACATGCATGTCTAATGAATAATTTATGCCACTTGTTTCCTTGCCTCTACTCTAGAATACTCATTAGGCTAGGCTTCTTCCAACCTCAATGCCGAATCTGAAAACGGTTGAAAGGGTCACCAGATGGCGCTAATTACTCTATTAGGTCGTACTTAATGATGCCACTCAACTACCTTTCTAGTGGTATACTTGTGATAAATGGATCCGTTTTTTACAATTTTTTTTTTACTTGCCTCATAATTATCACGAAGATTAATTACAGTGCATTAAAAGCTATATTATTATTTTACAATGTATAAATATTTTGTGTTCAAACAAAGCGACCTGCAAGTATGGTTGACACGCCATAAGTCACAATTTCCTAATCGAGACATCACAGAGCACTGGGTATCGGTGAGATTAATTACTTATAATCGTAGATAGAATTAACAGTCGAGGACCACCGATTGAGAACGAAATAAGAATATGGAAATTCTACTGAAGTAGAGATTTTAATAAACTTTAAATAAAGTCATTTTTGTTGAGGATAGTTCTGATACAAACAAGTTGAATCTTCGACGTCTCCGAATGTAAAACACAACCATTTGTTTCTGTTTCAGAGGGACTATCTGCGCATGCGCATTCCTAATTTTCAAATGATGGACTAGATGGAAGTTAAGTCATCTGGTCAGATAAAATGACCAGATCATGGAATTTGACCATCGCCTTTAATGCATTCGAACAGCTAACCGTGTGGCCATACTCAACCCATTGGTATTTCTTGAACTTTTTTCCTTGTGATAATTATATAGATTTCCTAAATTGGTACTGGGGGTCTATAATCAGATCAGCTGTTTTAACTGTAATCTATGCTAGCAGACTCATGTTTTTCATCTGATTTGTAACGGTAGGAATATAATCAGAACAGCTGTTTGAACTGTAATCTGTGCTAGCAAATTTTCCATGTAATGTATAACAATGCTTGATTGCTTGTTTTAGTCCTAAATGTTAATTATCTCTTATTACTTAGTATTAATCAAACGAACTGTATATCGGGCTCATAACTCTCTTAAAAAAATTTACTGCTCACAGAATTGTGAGATATTTGTTATCCCTTGTCAGTTCATTATGTGCTTGGGTTTTAATGTTTTTATATTTTTCAAGACTTATTTTTGTAGTCCATGATTTTATAGACTAAGCAAATAAAGATATTTTTAATAAGTTTTTTAATTTATTAAAATCATAAGATATAGAGTCCGTGGGTAACACCTGGCTATTCTTAAAAGCACAAATAGCAATGGAGAACGGTTTGAAGTGGCACTTGACCACTAGCGGTTTTTCTTTATCGTTGATTGACAGATGTTTTGATTTATATCAAGCGACATCTATCGACTAAACATGCAAGATTTGTTTCAGGAAACCATAATGAATTTATGCACCGAAGTATCTTCCGAACACAAAATTTCTTCTTTATCTCTCAACAGTAACAATGGAAATGTGTTGTTTTGTCTTTCCTAAAACCTGATCGAAAGACTTACTAAACTACCTGTTGATGAAAGTTATTTTGAAATATTTCAACAGAATCAACAAAAGAACAAGCAGGCCTTCAATACATTTGTAGCAACATTACACTAATAAGAGCTCTAATGCGTAATAACATTACATCTGTGGCCTCGGATTGATAGCACTTAAAACACATTATCACTTCGACTATGACAACCTATCGTTTGATTCAATTTCGAGTTATAAACGCTAACACATAAAATGCCTAGTTCAGGGCTACTCCCTGAAACGGTATGACTCAGTTATAAGTTTAGTGTCTTAAATAGATTGTCTACTGAATCCGTTAACAGTAATCATTCTGATTATGGTGAGAAAAAGAAACCACGGTCACAGTTAGCACCTGTTGTTCGTCCTTAATTTAGAAGACAGCCAATCAACACTATCCATCGTCTTTTACCAAGGAAACGTTGGACTAGTTGAAACATTATAATATAACCACAGTTGAAAGAACAAGAGTATTGGATGAAGAGATTCAAGCCCCGCGGGTTGCGAGTGGAGCGCCATAACAAAGCCAGGCCCGTCTACCAGAGCAGCAGAGATTTGAATGTTTACTTACTTGGAGCGCTATAACAAAGCCAGGTCTGTCTACCAGAGCAGCAGAGATTTGAATGTTTACTTACTTGGAGCGCTATAACAAAGCCAGGTCTGTCTACCAGAGCAGCAGAGATTGAATGTTTACTTACTTGGAGCGCTATAACAAAGCCAGGCCCGTCTACCAGAGCAGCAGAGATTTGAATGTTTACTTACTTGGAGCGCTATAACAAAGCCAGGTCTGTCTACCAGAGCAGCAGAGATTGAATGTTTACTTACTTGGAGCGCTATAACAAAGCCAGGTCTGTCTACCAGAGCAGCAGAGATTTGAATGTTTACTTACTTGGAGCGCTATAACAAAGCCAGGCCCATCTACCAGAGCAGCAGAGATTGAATGTTTACTTACTTGGAGCGCTATAACAAAGCCAGGTCTGTCTACCAGAGCAGCAGAGATTGAATGTTTACTTACTTGGAGCGCTATAACAAAGCCAGGCCCGTCTACCAGAGCAGCAGAGATTTGAATGTTTACTTACTTGGAGCGCTATAACAAAGCCAGGTCTGTCTACCAGAGCAGCAGAGATTGAATGTTTACTTACTTGGAGCGCTATAACAAAGCCAGGTCTGTCTACCAGAGCAGCAGAGATTTGAATGTTTACTTACTTGGAGCGCTATAACAAAGCCAGGTCTGTCTACCAGAGCAGCAGAGATTGAATGTTTACTTACTTGGAGCGCTATAACAAAGCCAGGTCTGTCTACCAGAGCAGCAGAGATTGAATGTTTACTTACTTGGAGCGCTATAACAAAGCCAGGTCTGTCTACCAGAGCAGCAGAGATTAAATGTTTACTTACTTTTCAGAAGCAACTGAGTACAAAATATTTTAATTTAAATTATAACAGTTATACAAACATTTCCTCACATCTGTTACACAAATGTCATCCATTCACTACCTATTTGTTACAATAAATTCGTTAATTAAGGAAGACACATGGCAAGGTTTCTTGTCACCGGGTTTTCGTAGATCATCCAATAAAATGTTATCATTTCCAGACTCACACCGTGGAAGGGCGTCGCCTTACCCTTCAGCTGGGTGTGACACAGACATCTGATGAATGGATTATTTAATTTCATGCTGTGTTGCACGGGATCTTTCATTCCAAATTGGGCATAGCTCACGTGCAGGCCGCGCGAATACGTCAAAGAATTATTGGTGGATTTGAATTGTGTTAGCTGTTACGGAATATAAGCAGTGTATGAATGATGTACAACAGTAGTCATCGATTAATTGTACCTTGTCTGCACGTGGAATGAACGTACAAGTTAATACTACATCACACCAGTTTTTAACGACGGAGGTTAATACAGTTTTATGAATCTCCATCTTTGTCAAACTTTATTTCATAGATTTCATGGCATTACACTTAAATGCACTACTTGTATTCTTATAACGTTATAGTAATACACTTCAATACGCCACTTGTATTCTTATAACGTTATAGTATTATACTTGAATACACCACTTGTATTCTTCTAACGATTATAGTAATACACTTGAATACACTAGTTGTATTCTGGTAGCGGTAATAAGAATGTTATAATACACTACTTGTATTCTGGTAGCGGCAATAAGAATGTTATAATACACTACTTGTATTCTGGTAGCGGTAATAAGAATGTTATAATACACTACTTGTTTTATCGTAATGGTAAAAACAGTGTTATAAATACATTATTGTGTTTTAGAAATGGTAATAATAATGTTATAATACACTACTTGTTTTATCGTAATGGTAAAAACAGTGTTATAAATACATTATTGTGTTTTAGAAATGGTAATAATAATGTTATAATACACTACATGTATTCTTGTAACGGTAATAACAATGTTACAACACTACTTGTATTATTGTAACAGTAATAAATACGTTATAATACACTACTTGTATTATTGTAACGGTAATAACAGTGTTATAATACATTACTTGTGTCATTGTTACAGTAATAATAATGTTATAATACATTACTTGTATTATTGTAATGGTAATAACAGTGTTATTATAGACTACTTGTATTATTGTCACAGTAACAATGTTTTAGTACTGTACTTGTATTCTGCCCAATTATTTATTTATTACAGTTTCCAATTTACTACATTTCTTGCACAACGATTTAAGCAATGTTAAGTCCTTATTTTTCCATAGGTTAAGACGTGCCCCATGGTTAGTATGCTCTGTGCTCTGACTCCTGACGTGTGCCCCATGGTTAGTATGCTCCGTGCTCTGACTCCTGACGTGTGCCCCATGGTTGGTATGCTCCGTGCTCTGACTCTGACGTGTGCCCCATGGTTAGTATGCTCTGTGCTCTGACTCCTGACGTGTGCCCCATGGTTAGTATGCTCCGTGCTCTTACTCCTGACGTGTGCCCCATGGTTAGTATGCTCTGTGCTCTGACTCCTGACGTGTGCCCCATGGTTAGTATGCTCCGTGCTCTGAATCCTGTCATTCACGGTTTCTTTAAAAAAAATTGCGCTGTAAGAGAAAAGGTATAATCTTACAAACGTAGCCCAAGAGTTGGCGGAGTGTGATGGTCAGTAGCAGCCTTCCTACTGGTCTGTCAGCTAAAAATTAGGAATGGTTAGCGCAGATAGCACTTCGTTTGGCTTTGCTCAAAGTTCAAAAGTGAAAATATAAAGAAACAAACAAATCCTAAATTCAAAGTTATTCTAACTAAAGACTTCTTTACGTTCATAGAAACTATACTCTAAAACTACTGGAATTTTGAAAGGATCATATCATAAGAAATAAGAAACAAATGTTTATCAAGGATACACTGAAGATCATAAGGTTTATTTAGGAAAGTTCTGGACATTGTAAAAATGAATGTCTGAAACGGCCACATTAAATGTTCAGTATTACTCATGAAGTAAGCGACTGCCGGTGTTAACTGGACGAGACAATGTTCAATGATCCCTTTTAATAATTAACATATAGACACGCATTGTTAAAAGAAACAGAAAGAAGGAAAATAAAAAACATTTTAATATGTGGGGAAAGATATTTAGGTAGGTAGTACAAATATAATTACCAAATACCCATATAATTATCAATGTTCATATGGGAAATATTGTTCCAGTTGAATTACTTGATTTTAAGATATATTCTAAAAACTTGTTTCTACCCTTAAGAAAAGCCTAAGTTGTAACTTAAATAACTTCAACACTTTACAAATGATCAATTTTTGACAATCATAGCATATCATGTCATAAACCAAACTCTCAAATTAATAAGTTAAATATTAACTGAAAAGTTGATTTGTCTTCCAACCTAATTTATCACTCTAATTTTCGGATGTTAAAATTCGTATAATCTTTTTAACAGTTCTAAATAGAGATGGCCAAGCGTGTTAAGGCGTGCGACTCGTAATCCGAGGATTGCGGGCTCGAATCTTCGTCACACCAAACATGCTCGCCCTTTCAGTCGTGGGGGCGTTATAATGTGACGGTCAATCCCACTATTCGTTGGTAAGAGAGTAGCCCAAGAGTTGGCGGCGGGTGGTGATGACTAGCTGCCTTCCCTCTAGTCTTACACTGCTAAATTAGTGGACGGCTAGCACAGATAGCCCTCGAGTAGCTTTTTGCAAAATTTAAAAAACAAACAAGTTCTAACTGATGTTACTCAACTTTGTTACAGTTCAAAAAGTTTACTTGGAACCACAGTAAAGCCATCAGATTATAAAAATAAACTATTTTTCCACTATAAAAATTGTAATAATACTAATGTTCTAATCTAATGAAAAATCGTAAAAGCAGAAGAAATGAAAATATCTTTTATAGGTTTAAAATAATTTATTCTGTACTATGTGGTCAGCTACCGGTCAGTAATCCATTCTTTCTTTGTGAACTTGACGATGACCGAAGAAGGTTGAAACATTGTTCGCTCCTCTACATAGTTCCTTCTCTATCCATTCCAGCCGTTTTTAAATATATAATATTCTGTACTATATTTCAATGTATATAGTATGTTGCATATAAATATTGCATTGTATGTGTTATATTTTCTGCATTAAGAAATATATATTTAGTTCAAGTTTTTTATTTTCATTTGAAAAAATTATGTCTGAAAGTTCTGATATCTGTGAATATTGTTAGTAATGTGATGTGTATTCACAGGTGGAAACCTGTGTGTATTTTAGTTATGTCTGTAATACCTGTGGGTATTGTGATGTGTATTCACAGGTGGAAACCTGTGTGTATTTTAGTTATGTATGTAATACCTGTTGGTTATTTTTCAAAAACGTTTGAAAGCTAGATCAGATTAGTGCTAGTATTAGTTAAAAGAATGCCTATAAGTATCAGACTAATGCTAGTATTAATTAAAAGAATGCCTATAAATATCAGATTAGTGCTAGTATTAGTGAAACAAATGGCTATAAATATCAAATTAGGGCTAGTATTAGTTAAAAGAATGCATATAAATATCAGATTAGTGCTAGTATTAGTTGAAAGAATGCCTATAGATATCAAATTAGTGTTAGCATTAGTTGAAAGAATGTCTATAAATATCAAATTAGTGCTAGCATTAGTTGAAAGAATGCCTATAAATATCAAATTAGTGCTAGTATTAGTTGAAAGAATGCCTATAGATATCAAATTAGTGCTAGTATTAGTTAAAGAATGCTTATAAATATCAAATTAGGGCTAGTATTAGTTAAAAGAATGCATATAAATATCAGATTAGTGCTAGTATTAGTTAAAAGAATGCCTATAGATATCAAATTAGTGCTAGCATTAGTTGAAAGAATGCCTATAAATATCAAATTAGTGCTAGTATTAGTTGAAAGAATGCCTATAGATATCAAATTAGTGTTAGCATTAGTTGAAAGAATGTCTATAAATATCAAATTAGTGCTAGCATTAGTTGAAAGAATGCCTATAAATATCAAATTAGTGCTAGTATTAGTTGAAAGAATGCCTATAGATATCAAATTAGTGCTAGTATTAGTTAAAAGAATGCTTACAAATATCAAATTAGGGCTAGTATTAGTTAAAAGAATGCATATAAATATCAGATTAGTGCTAGTATTAGTTAAAAGAATGCCTATAGATATCAAATTAGTGCTAGCATTAGTTGAAAGAATGCCTATAAATATCAAATTAGTGCTAGTATTAGTTGAAAGAATGCCTATAGATATCAAATTAGTGTTAGCATTAGTTGAAAAAATGCCTATAGATATCAAATTAGTGCTAGTATTAGTTAAAAGAATGTCTATAAATATCAAATTAGTGCTAGCATTAGTTGAAAGAATGCCTATAAATATCAAATTAGTGCTAGTATTAGTTGAAAGAATGCCTATAGATATCAAATTAGTGCTAGTATTAGTTAAAAGAATGCTTATAAATATCAAATTAGGGCTAGTATTAGTTAAAAGAATGTCTATAAATATCAGATTAATGCTAGTATTAGTTAAAAGAATGCCTATAAATATCAGATTAGTGCTAGTATTAGTTAAAAGAATGCTTATAAATATCAAATTAGGGCTAGCATTAGTTGAAAGAATGCCTATAAATATCAAATTAGTGCTAGTATTAGTTGAAAGAATGCCTATAGATATCAAATTAGTGTTAGCATTAGTTGAAAGAATGTCTATAAATATCAAATTAGTGCTAGCATTAGTTGAAAGAATGCCTATAAATATCAAATTAGTGCTAGTATTAGTTGAAAGAATGCCTATAGATATCAAATTAGTGCTAGTATTAGTTAAAAGAATGCTTATAAATATCAAATTAGTGCTAGTATTAGTTAAAAGAATGTCTATAAATATCAAATTAGTGCTAGCATTAGTTGAAAGAATGCCTATAAATATCAAATTAGTGCTAGTATTAGTTGAAAGAATGCCTATAGATATCAAATTAGTGCTAGTATTAGTTAAAAGAATGCTTATAAATATCAAATTAGGGCTAGTATTAGTTAAAAGAATGTCTATAAATATCAGATTAATGCTAGTATTAGTTAAAAGAATGCTTATAAATATCAGATTAGTGCTAGTATTAGTTAAAAGAATGCCTATAAATATCAAATTAGTGCTGGTATTAGTTAAAAGAATGGCCATAAATATCAGATTAATGCTAGTATTGGTTAAAAGAATGCCTATAAAGGGCCAGGAAGAATTTAACATCATGATTTAATTGTAAAAGTGGAAAAAATGTTTAAGGGATTTTTATGGAACTTTTAATAAATAGATGCAAAAGAAAGAAAAATTAATGACTTAGAATTACTGCGAGAGAGCATATTACATATTTTTATTGTTTTATTTATCGTACAGTTATTATTCCCTTCTATTGTTTAGTTTATCTATGAATATTTAGTTACTTTAAAACGCTGCCTTACCTTCCAACTAACCATTTGTATTTTGAGTAAATACGTATGCATGATAAAACTGACACCAGTTTCTTTAGCGGTGACGTACATATGCTATCAATACAGTAGAATACTATGTAAATTTATGATCGCACGAGGTGTACTCTCGTGACCTACTCAGTGAATAAATACAATGCCAAAGGAGAGAGAATCATGAGATTGTTCGTGAACGATACAATTAGTGAATTATTATCGCTTTTCACTTGAAGTTATTACTATTAAAGGGTATTTTCGTACTGCTTTATTTTCTTGGAATTACGTTTTTCTTTCTGATTCTTTTCCTCATTCCATTATTAATGTCAAATTCTAACCGAACACGTGTTTATTAACTCTGCTTTGGTAAGTGTTGAATGTTTTTCTAAATGTTCTTATAGTTGAATGAATGGGTTCTTTGTTGTTGAGCTCTTGATTGTAACAGCGTGCATTATTTTAAACCGTTGCATTACGATCAACAACAATTACTATTACAGGTTTTACTGGAATGAACTGAGACAGAAACCAGAGCCTTGAAAAGAAATTTTGATCTACAGAAAAATAGTTGAAAACAGTTTGTATTGCTTATATAACGTTCTAAGAAAATTTCTAGAAATAATGCAGTTTTATAGAATACCTTATTAGTACTTTCCTTACTCTGTGTTGAAGTCAAGAAGAGAATTCATATTGTAACCTTTTATTTTCAGAAGTCAGATTCAGGTTAACAAACAAATTACAGAAAATTTAAATGATCTCTTGGACGTATTATCAAAAAATTGTTTTACATCATAATCCCAGGATTAATACCAGCAGCTCCAAATGTCGTCCAAAATGTCTTTTAAAGTATATTAAAATATAAAAATACTACAGATAGCTTTATACTTCGGTTATTCCCTTCATGTCTCAGTGATAATGTTGAGGGCTTATAATGGTTTATAGCTCACCCTGCAGCTTGACACTTGATGCACAGAACTAGTAATATTTATAAATCATTAAGGTATATTTAACTAACAACTGGTGGCTCATGCTGTAACTCAGAGGAATTATAACACTAAAAATCAAATTTCCATAACACTATATTACAACATGTAATCATTAAACAAAGATAACCAAATACTAAGTTATAACAACACATCACAACACGAAATCATTAAATAAAGATAACCAAACACTACGTTTTAACAACACATTACAACATGAAATCATTAAATAAAGATAACCAAATACTAAGTTATGACAATACATTACAACACGAAATCATTAAGTAAAGATAACCAAACACTAAGTTATAACAATATATTACAACACGAAATCATTAAGTAAAGATAACCAAACACTAAGCTATAACAATACATTACAACACGAAATCATTAAATAAAGATAACCAAACACTAAGTTATAACAATACATTACAACACGAAATCATTAAGTAAAGATAACCAAACACTAAGTTATAACAATACATTACAACACGAAATCATTAAATAAAGATAACCAAACACTAAATTATAACGATACATTACAACACGAAATCATTAAGTAAAGATAACCAACACTAAGTTATAACAATACATTACAATATGAAATCATTAAACAAAGGTTACCAAACACTAACTTATAACAAAACATTACAGCATGAAATAATCGGAAATAACCAAACACTGAGTTATTACACTACATTACAACATTACATTATTAGCCAGAGATCAATATTTCCTTCGCATGCAACTTGAATTTTATTTGTGTTTACACAAGCCAAACACATGTATAGTGTAAAATGTCAATATCTGATATCCAGTCTTTCTTGATTGTAAAGCTATTCACTGATTCCACATCCATCTGTATACTTACGTAGCAGGAGACTTCGTTAATATCAGGTTACAACAAAAAAAAGAACTCTTTCGATATTTTTAGACATTTAAATATATATAAAAATACCTTGATTAAACAAATAATGCTTCTCTAATAAAGAAACTCACCCATGAAACTACAGATATACTGACTCATGTAAAAATAAGTCTTTCCAACGTTAATTTAATGTAACATTAAAATATAACAATAATAAATCCGTGAACTCAAGTCGTTATGTAACAAATTAATGAACATATTTAATACGTTGATTAAATATAATAAATTATTGTTTATTTTTTATATATCTTTCACAGAATGACATTTAGATATACGATGTAATATAACCTATGATGTACTAAATATCACATGACATTATTGGTTCCAACGATACGAACTAATTTTAGAAAGTAAACTTTCGTTTTATGGTACTCAGCAGTGTCCTTGATGGTACTCAGCAGTGTGTTTTATGGCACTCAGCAGAGTGTTTGATGGCTTATAATTTTAAAATTCAAGTTCTCCTTCATGCAGTAGGCGCAATACGAATAACTCATGGCGAAACTTAATGTTTAACAGGAAACTTTGAGAACGCATAGTGTGTGTAACCCCTAGTTAGAACAGATAGACTGACGACACTCGTTACAACGAATGGTAACTGGAGCTAAAGTGAAAACATCTAGTCTCTGGAATCAGTTTTAAAGGTTTTGAATGTTATGACTCATGTAATCAAAGTATATATGTAAACGTTTTGGGCCTCTTCTCAATATTTCCAAGTATTCTTTTTTAAGACTTTACCAGATTGTTTATTTAAATAGTCATTGAGATACTTTTAAACAAATTCAAATATTGAAATATTAATAAGTGAATGAAAAAAGTATGTCTGAATCAGCAAAATCAAAAGATCCACTGGACTCCGAGCCTACAGATTTCCATAACATTGGACTGTTCAAACTGGCACTAGAAAACCGTTGTCCTTAAACACTATATAGATCATGTGGAAAGTATACAATAAAGAGTAATAAGCTTTCAACATGACAGATAAAATTATACTTTTAATATGAACCCCTTTTTTATGGACCGTTTTATTAATTGACATTTTCCTTTTTATCGTATAATACTGGTGGTAGCACTAACACAGCAGCTTAACCTTTAAGTAGCAACAAGCAGTAAAGTTACAACTTTTTTTGCATTTAATGCAATCGTTGAATGTCATCATTTCAACGTGTGAAGAAAAATATTGAATGATACATAAACAGATAGAAACCACAGTTAAAACCTTGTTATCTTATTTACAAGCTTTCGATTTTAATCTTGGGTATATATTTGTTTACGTGTGTTTCAATTCGATTCTGAAAAACACTGCAATTACGTCACAGTATCACAATTATTACTGAAATTGTTACGGATGTTAAGTCGAAGATAAAAATTTCGTTCGCAAACGTTATGTATCAAAACAAGAAAAATATGATAATACAATTTATAAAAACCAGAAATATCTGAAACAACATTACTGGTCCAACAGAAAACTTCGATATTACATAAAGTAGAACTAATAAAAATTGCCTCTTAAATAATTCATATGAAACTCAGTTTAAACAACTTTGAGTGATAATATATCTCAATAAGACAATTGATCAGTTCGTGTGATATTATATCTTAATATGACAGTTGATCAGTTAGTGTAATATTAATCTTAAAGAGACAGTTGATTAGTTTTGTGATATCATATCTCAATAACAAAAATGATAAGTTTGTGTGACATTATATCTCAATAAGACAGTTGATTAGTTTGTATGATATTATATCTAAATGAGACAGTTGATCAGTTTGTGTGATATATCTTAATATGACAGTTGATCAGTTTGTGTGATTTATCTCAAGAAGACAGTAGATCAGTTTGTGTTATATTATATCTTAATAAGTAAGTTGATGAGTTTGTGTGATATTATATCTTAATAATCCAGTTGAGCAGTTGATGTGATATTATATGTTAATATACATTTCATCTGTGGGAATTGAATTATATTATTCAAATACAGTTGATCACTTGGTGTGATATTATATCTTAATAATCCAGTTGAGCAGTTGATGTGATATTATATGTTAATATACATTTCATCAGTGGGAATTGAATTATATTATTCAAATACAGTTGATCACTTGGTGTGATATTACATCTCTATAATACAGTTGATCAATTTGAGTAATATAACATCTTTATAAGACAGTTGATGAGTTGGTGTGATAGTATGTTTTAAGAATACAGTTGATGAGTTAATGTGATATCTTTAATCAGATGATGAGTTTGTGTGATATTATATCTCAATGAGACAGTTAATGAGTTTCTGTGATATTATATCTGAATAAGAAAATTGATCAGTTTGTGCAATATTATCTCTTAATGAGACAGTTGATCAGTTTGTTCAATATCTTAATGAGACAGTTGATCAGTTTGTGATATATTACATCTTAATAACTCGGTTAATGAGTTTGTGTGATATTACATCTGAACAAGTGAAATAATCATTTTACATGATATTACTTCTTAAATAGATAGTTCATCAGTTTTGTGACATTATATCTCAATCAGACGACTGAGCAATTTGTGTGATATTACATCTCAAAAACAAATTTGATCAGCTTGTGTGATATTATATATCAATAAGACAATTGATCAGTTTGTGTGATATTAAATCTCAATAAGAAAATTTATCAGTTTGTGTGATATTACATCTCAAAAACAAATTTGATCAGCTTGTGTGATATTATATATCAATAAGACAATTGATAAGATTGTGTGATATTACATCTTTAAAAGAAAGTTGATTTCTTTATGTCATATTTTAATAAGTGAGTTGATGAGTTTGTGAAATTATATCTCAATAAGACAATTGATCAGTTTGTGTGATATCACATCATAATAAGACAGCTCATCAGTTAGTGTGATATTACATATTAATAAGTCAGTTGATGAGTTTGTGTGATATCACATCATAATAAGACAGCTCATCAGTTAGTGTGATATTACATATTAATAAGTCAGTTGATGAGTTTGTGTGATATTAGATCTCAATACCACAGTTGACCAGTTTGTGTGAAATTATATCTGATTAAGAAAATTGATCTGTTTCTGTGATATTATATCTTGGAAAGATAGTTGATCAGTTGGTATGATATTATATCTCAATAAGACAGTTAATGAGTTTACTTCACATTGTATCTTAATACTGTAGTCACAGTATGAGTTTGTGTTATATTACTTAATGAGACAGCTGGTAAGTTAGTATGATATTACATTTGATCACTTTTGTGATATTACATCTCATGAAGACTACTGAGCAGTTTTTGAGATATTACATCTTCTAAAGACAGTTGATGGGTAAGTGTGATATCTTAATAAGTCAGATGATGAATTTGTGTGATATTATTTCTCAATAAGACAGTGGAACAGTTTGTGTGAAATTATATCTCAATAAGACAATTGATAAGGTTGTGTGATATTATATCTTGATAAGACAGCTAATCAGTTTGTGTGATATTTCATCTTAATAAGACAGTTGATCAGGTTATGTGATATTATACCTTAATAAGACAGTTGATAAGTTGGTGTAATATTTTATCTTACTAATACTGTTGATTAGTTGGTGTGATATTATATCTTAAAAATATGGTTGATAATAATGAGACAGTTTATCACTTTGTGAGAAATTACATCACAATAAGACAACTGATAAGTTTTTTTATATTACATTTTAATAAGATGGTTGATAAGTTTGTGTGATATTATATCTCAATAAGAAAATTTATCAGTTTGTGTGATATTACATTTTCAAAAGACAGTTCATCAGTTTGTGTTATGTTATATATTAAGAAGACATTTGGTCAGTTTTGTGATACTATATCTCAATAAGAAAGTTTATCAGTTTGTGTGATATTACATTTTCAAAAGACAGTTCATCAGTTTGTGTTATGTTATATATTAAGAAGACATTTGGTCAGTTTTGTGATACTATATCTCAATAAGAAAGTTTATCAGTTTGTGTTATATTATATCTAAATAAGACAGTAGATGAGTTTGTGTGAAATTTCATCTGAATAAGACAATTGATCAATTTGTGTGATATTACATCTTAGTAACACAGTTATCAGTTGGTGTCATAATATATCTGCATAAGACATTTGATTAGTTTATGTGATATTATTTCTCAATAAAACTGTCGATAGGTTTGAGTGAAAGTATATCTGAATAAGAAAATTGATTAGTTTGTGTGAAGTTACATCTTAATGAGACTGTTGATCAGTTTGTGTTTGAAATTACATCTTAATATTACATTTGATCAGATGATGTGATATTACATCTCAATAAGAGAGTTGATCAGTTTCTTTAATATTATATCAAAAAGCAGTTGATCATATTGTGTGATATTATATCTCAATAAGACAGTTGATGAATTTGTGTGATATTATATCTCAATAAGAAAATTGATCAGTTTCTGTGATATTAATCTTAAAAAGACAGTTCTTCAGTTTTGTGATATTATATTTCCATAAGAAAACTGATAACTTTGTGTGATAATATATCTCAATAAGACAGTTGGTTTGTTTGTGTGATAATATATCTTAATTAGACAGTTGATCAGTTGTTGTGATATTACATCTTAATAATACAGTTGATCAGTTGGGATGATATTACATCTTAATAAAACTGTTGATGATTTTGTGTAAAATTATATCTCAATAAGTCAATTGATCAGTTTGGTTGATATTATGTCTTAATCAGACAGTTAATCACTTTGTGTGATATTACATGCTAATAATTCAGTTGATGCATTTGTGTGATTTTATATCTGATTAAGAAAATTGATCAGTTTTGTGACATTACACTTCAATAAGACAGGTGATCAGTTTGTGTTATATTACACCTTAATGAGACAGTTGGTCAGATGGTGTGATATTGTATCTGAGTAGGATAGTTTATCAATTTCTGTGATATTATATCTTAATGAGACAGATGGATAATATTACACGGTAATCATACAGTTGATGAGTTTGTGTGATATTTCATCTTAATAATACATTTCATTACTTGAGGTGATATTACATCTTTATAATACAGTTGACCAGTTCGTGAGATATTACATCTTAATAAGGCAGTTGATCAATTTGTGTGATATTATATCTCAATAAGATAGTTGATCAGTTTCGTGATATTATATCTCAATAAGAAAATTGAACAGTTGGTGTGATATTACATTTTAATAATTCAGTTGATGAGTTTGAGCGATTTTATATCTCAATAAGAGAGTGATCAGTTTTATGATATTACATCTCAATAACACAGTTGATCAGTTTGTGTGACATTACACTTCAATAAGACAGGTGATCAGTTTGTGTGATATTATATCTCAATAAGACAGTTGATTAGTTTGTGCGATATTACATCTTAAGAATACAGTTCACGAGTTTGTGTGGTAATATATCTCAAAAAGAGAGTTGATGAGTTTTTGTGATATTACATCTTAATAATACATTTAATCACTTGAGGTGACATTACATCTTTATAATACAGTTGATCAGTTGGCATGATATTACATCTCAATAAGACTATTAATGAGTTTGTGTGAAATTATATGTCAATAAGACAGTTGATCAATTGTTTGATATTACATGTTATAAGACAGTTGATCAGTTTCTATGATATTATATCTCAATAACACACTTGATCAGATTGTGTGAAATTATATCGTAATATACAGTTGAATACTTTGTGCAATATCTTAATAATACAGTTGATCAGTTTTCTCATATTGTATCTCAATAACACTACTGATCAGTTTGTTTGATATTATATCTCAATAAGAGAGTTTATGAGTAGGTGTAATATTACATCACAATAACACATTTGATCAGTTTGTGTGATATTACATTTCAATAAGACAGTGATCAGTTTGTGTTACATTATATCTCAGTAAGACATTTCATGAGTTTGTGTGATATTATATCATTATCATTATAAGAAAATTGATCAGTTTGTCTAATATTACATTTTATTGATACAGTTGATCAGTTTGTGTGATATTACATCTTAATAAGAGAGTTGATTAGTTTGTGTTATATTTTAATCAGGCAGTTCATCAGTTTGTGTTACATTACATCTTAATCAGACTGTTGTTCAGTTTGTGTTACATTACATCTTAATCAGACTGTTGTTCAGTTTGTGTGATATTACATCTTAATAATTCAGTTGAAGATACTGTGTGATATTATATCTCAATAAAACAGTTGATCAGTTTATGTGAAATTATATCTGAATAAGACTTGATGAGTTTATGTCATATTACATCTTAATGAGACAGTTGATCATTTGGTGTGATATTATATCTTAATGAGACAGCTGATGAGTTTGTGTGATATTACATATTAATAGTACTTTTGATCAGGTGGTGTGATATTAAACATTATTAATACAGTTAATCAGTTGGTGTGATATTAGTTCTTAATAATTCAGTTCATCTGTTGGTGTGATGTTATATCTTAATGATAGAGTTGATCAGTTGGTCTGTAATTATATCTTAATAATACAGTTGATCAGTTGGTGTAATATTACCCAAGAAGACTTGTTAAAATTCTGTACTTTTTCTATATAGGATTCAATAGCCGACGAGGCTTTTCTTATAGTGCCATAGCTTGTGTTCAGGAAGAAATAGCCAGTAGTCGTCCAGTTAGCTCAACTGGAACTTAATGTATTATTTTCATTGTCATCTTAGTTATTTAAGAGGACTTCTTGTTATGATAAAAACATTTAGAAGACGAACACAGATGTAGATTGTGTAGTAGTCAGTGTTTATGTTATGAATCAGTGAATTATCCGTAATAAGTTGGGACTGTTCAAGTGGTTACTGTATCGGGCTTTTAGATCAGAGGAACTGAGGTATGAAATGTGACGCCTCTAAACGTTCTCCGTACGTACAGATTTTAGCGTCTTACAAAGGAAGCAGTGCATACCGTTATTCAATTTAAAAGGTTTAAATACAATAGTTGTTCCGTCTGTCACTGCTGTCTTGCTAATTATTCTTTTTAAGATTTGAAATAATTAAGTGTCGTAATCCTTGTAGATCTTAAGCTTCTGCACATAATGTGATTAATTATAATTAAGAATGAAGCTACACAACGGACTATCTGGGCAGATAAAGTTCTCTTCACGTCGAAAGTTACAGTACTCCACGTTATGTGTTTCTCCACAGCAAAGCTGATTTACGTCATATTGTCCTTTGATATGTATCATAAATAAATCAAGTATAAAACATTTATAACTCTTTATAAATATATCATACTGAACCAAGTAAAACACGTTAAAAATAGTGAGATTTTTATAAAACATCGTTTTACATCGTTAAGACGTTATATATATATACCGGTCTCTCTGTTTATCTGTCTATCTACCTAAAAGACAGAAGGTATAAAAGTAATAGGGAATGAATGTGTTGTTTACATCTCTTACCGTTCAGCCTAACGCCCACCCCCGTGATTTATAACTATCTGCTCAACGTTGTCATCCTTTCCCCAATAAAAATATCACCTCTTTTGTACCTCCTCAGACATAAGTGGGCGGGACTAAGTTCTGTAGTTAGTCCAATAGAAACCTTGCTTACAGAATGTTGGTATTCATGACGCTGCTGTGAAAGCCAAACTTGTATTTTAACTCGTCTGTAGTCGTATATAAATCATTTATTCTTTGATTATGAACCTCAACGTAAACAACCTACGAGCTCTTAGCACTGGTTCTTCTCGGTCGGTATCTTTTCATAGCCAGAGGTGATAACTGCTAGTTCAAAATTTACCGATTTACTGTCAACCCGTCATTACGGTTGTTATAACTGATCTTACAGTTTTGGCGAGAAACGTTTCTAATACGTCAAGATGTGTTCCGATTTATGTGATGGTCTTCGAAACGTTTGGTCTACATATACCTAAGAGCTACTGGGGCCACTTGTAAGCCAGACGGGTGCCAATGAAGGATCGAGGTGTCATTGATTAATTATAAGCTGCTTACGTCTTCATCACAGTGATTTACCTTATCGGAGAATATTATCGTGTGATTAAAGCGAAGACTGGACACAATGTATCCTGGCAGTCTCTTCAGTTCCGTGGTGACGAGAGGACACTTTGAAGACCTTCACTCCACCTATCAGTCACCATTGTCGTCCAATAATACGATGCATGCGGACAACCTGTTACGGGGAAATCGTATTCCTTTGACCATTGGCTATCATGACGGAGCTCTTGTTCGTCCAGTCCCCGTCTCAGCTCGTGCAGGGGTCAGTCTCTATTCTAGTCCTTTCCTCTGTTCCACCTGTAGCGACCCTCTCTCGGTCCTGAAACGGTCCGAAGCGGCTTGTACCGAGGCGAGAAGCAAAGAAGCGAAACCACTGAAGTTTGGTGTCAGTGCTATCTTGTCTAGAGGTCAAGACAGAGTGGTCACTTCACGACCCGCGATGTCTACAGGTGAGTTCTACATTAACAAACTCTCATTTACTGCAATGTCACTGGTCTTTTTCTGTTGGGAAACCGAGATAAACAGCTTTCAAGAGCGATCATATGAACAGAAGTATTTACATTAGTATTGTTTTAAATAGAACTGACTTTTTACCGTTTTCTTTAAGTCACCTGGACACAGAAAATGAAATATAACCAACGTTAATACAAGCTTCTACTAAGTTTACAATACTTATTTCAGAAAGTACCTCACACTTGTATAGCTAAAAACAAATACCAAATAATTTTGAATCTAAACAGTCCGTGTTACATAAATACTGTAATGTGACATTTCATCTTATATATATACACACTTGTAGGTGGGCACCTCGATTGATTATAATGGTGCACGCGTTCCGCCAAGAATGGCATTTTTAAACATTAAGCGCTCACCAAGCTGTCTAAAAACGGCTCCAAGTCTGTTGATTTCTTTATTTGAAAGAGTTTGTAATTTGACATTAATTCTAACTGTTCTCTGCAATACGACAGAATTAATATGTAGATAATTCACTGATACATTATTAGTAATATAGTGAAACAATTAGGGACACTTGGTGAGTGAATTCATATAAATATGAGCAGTAAAGCGTGAAAGTTATTCAGTGTTGGTAGTAAAATTCTAATATCTCGTGGCACATGCTGCACTTTGACTACGTGTTATGTCTTGTTATAACCTTTCACAGAGAACATTGAACTGTCATAGATAGTTTGGATTTGCTTCTGTATTTTATGAGGGCTGTATTTGCTATCACTCTTATAACGTGTGGAGGGAACATGTTGTAGGATCCAGCAGGCCAGTTGTGGAATACACCTCTCTCTATCACAGGACCAAACTGAGTAACCAGTGACTGCCGTATTTGGTCATTCAACTCCCAATACGATAGTCTTCGAAAAACGAAACAAACTAAAAAACGTTCGTACTAAGTAAATCAGTGTAGCTAAAGTTAAAAGGTACTACATATTAAAAACATGCGTATTAAGTGAATCAGTGTAGAAAGAGATAAAAGGTACTACAAATAAAATATTACGTTTTTGTTTCCACGATAAAATTAAAGTATTATTGGATTATTCGAGAATTCTTATGTACGATTTACCTATAATTAAAAAGTCTATTTAAACTGGTTTTAAGTACAATGAGGTAACTGGGAGTAATGACACATTTACATTTCTGTATGAAAATTTCTAATTAGAATTAGGTTCTCCGTTGTTACATTGAAAATGTTGTTACCAAATAGACAATACTATAATAGCAATACTAGGCAATACTATAATAGCAATACTAGACAATACTATAATAGCAATACTAGACAATAGACAAATAGACAATACTATAATAACAATACTAGACAATAGACAAATAGACAATACTATAATAACAATACTAGACAATAGACAAATAGACAATACTATAATAACAATATTATTCTTAATTTATCGTTTTTTTCTAGTTTTTTAAGAACTTGCTGAAATAAATAACTAGTATTCCACTTGTAGTGTAATCCTATGAAAACACGTCGAAAACCTGCGAAATAAGGGTAAAACCAGTAGGCCTTAAAGTTGTTATAAAAACAAGCTAAACGTATATTTTCCTTATTATGTTATGCTGTCTTTACTTATCTCTAATTTTAAGCGGAAGTGGACAAATTAAAAAACAACAAAACACCAGCCATTAACATGTTTCATAACATCATCTAGAACCAACAACAAAACACCAGCCATTAACATGTTTCATAACATCATCTAGAACCAACAACAAAACACCAGCCATTAACATGTTTCATAACAACATCTGGAACCAACAACAAAACACGAGCCATTAACATGTTTAATAACATCATCTGGAACCAACAACAAAACACCAGCCATTAACATGTTTCATAACAACATCTAGAACCACTGGTCACTGTTAAAATTTCGCCTACTGTTGATCAGTAGTTCACCTATTCATATAAAAAGAATTTCCTATATATATACAGTTGTTATGTTTGTTATTCTCAACCCAACCCGTGATGGTCATTAGGTACATAAAAAGTGAGGAATTATTTCATTCTGCACGTAAATAAAACTCCTGATGGAATGGATCATAAGCATACAATGTACTGTGGTGGCTACACGTTTGTACAACTGTACACTAAATAGGACACCGCGTGCGTTCTTTGAGTTTTTCTAAAACAATACTGTTTCAAACTAACTAATGTATCACGTCCGAACTGTAGGAGGTTTGTACAGAGATACTAATTAGAGGAACCTTATGATAAAGTGCCAGTTTCACAGTTTCACTCTATCTGTGAAGAGTGCCAATACCAAACTCACATATTATCATTTTAGGAAATTTATAAATTGTACGGCTGTTGATATATTTTATTTTCAACTAAGTATGTTGGACTTTTATGCAGTACTTTTCGAAAAATGGAGTACATATTGTTAGAATACCTAAGTCAGTGTTTAAGCCTTACTAAGTAATATTAAACCTGGAAAATCCCTGTCGAACTTAAATTTTTCAGGATAATCTGCATATCTCATGATGACATGTTCCAAAACATTGATAAAAAATATGACATATTATTCTAAAGAAATCTGCAACATAAAATAACGTGTTAGAATTTATGAATGCAGGGTGGAAAATTGGTGCAATTGCCCCAGGCTTCCCGGATCGAAGGGCTCACGACTAAGATAAAAGTCATAATAAAACAGTTCAAAACTGGGTGTCTCAATAAAACCATGTTTGTAGCCGCGTTACTATGACAATAAATATTTTACTCGTTTTGTGTAATCCTTATATCTTGTAATTAAAATGTCCTCACAGTTTGTTGTTTCGTGAATATTTACCATAAATATACTTTTAATTTATTTTCAAGTACAATATCTTGTACACTACCTACCCACAACTTGTGTCTGTGTAATGCTTATATGGTAATTAATGAATAATATTAAATTGTATTTGACTTATGACGATCCATAATCCAACCCTATCTGTGCACAAACGTCAGACCAAAATATTTATGAACATAGAGTTCGTGTAGAAAATATCATACAATGGCTCTGTCGGTGTTTACAGAACGTACAAAAATCACCTTCTTTGTTTATCATTACAT